>NW_017096226.1:199-1079 GCF_001412225.1 Nicrophorus vespilloides | reverse complement strand
CTGCATCAATATCATCTATTTTCGAAACTGCTCGATCAAAGTCTTCTATCTTGACCCATTCAAAACAACAGCCAGTATCATCACGTAAAGCTGCTGGTAAGCGTTGATTGCATTGGTTATCTTATTGCTCTCTTGGTAACTTATTCTAATACGTTCTTAGACAGCGACCTATGAAGAGCATTATGAAAACTAACCTGTAGCAACTACCAATGATGGAAACAGAATAGTTCATTTTCCTTGAGAGACCATTTGTCTGCCACTTCAAGCATAGCTCTGAATGAATTAGTCGTTGCAAACACTCTATTGTACAGCATCATTGCCATAGTTAAATGCTCTCACAATGTTTTCCACATTGCTAAATGTTTTAAAGTTTTAGAAATACTCTCCTCAGCATATTGGATAAATCTAAAATACAATTAATAAAAATTCGCATTAGTATCGAATACAAGACTAGTTGAAACTACATTGCTGGTAAGTAATTAAAGAGCGGAATTATATTTGTATAATACCCTTTGTTGTAGATTACGTGTATTGCATTCAATTACTCTTCATTGAGCTGGAGTACATGAACTGCAGCATGTTACCATTACTGGTAACTGGTTTTGTTGAATGCCAATTCATAATTGATATGCTGATGCTTCGTTAGAGGTTCTCGCTTATTAACCACGAACTTGAGTGCCTGAGGAACGTGGTTTTAATTGGTGGGAAAGGCGTAGCAGATTTATCACTCCGAGAAGAATGCACAAAGATTTATGCATCTCCAGTCACATGATCAACGAAATGTTCGCAGATCCTCGTTTATTCAAAATATTTATTAATTATTTGAAAATAAAATATTGTAATGAAATTGACTAAGGAAGAAAGTTTCAACACAAATGTC
>NW_017096226.1:0-174 GCF_001412225.1 Nicrophorus vespilloides | reverse complement strand
CATCATTGGAAACACCTTTGTGAGCTTCACAAGGCACGCCTATTACTGTTTCGTTGGTTTTGTAAGAATTTCTCTCGAGGAATTGGACACCAATGTTTTCAATACTGCAACCACCGCAGCGTGGACCCTCTATTGCAACTGTTTGCGATGACCTTTGTCAAATGAAGTAAATAA
>NW_017096225.1:0-68791 GCF_001412225.1 Nicrophorus vespilloides | reverse complement strand
ACAAACAAATAAAAAACTAAATTTGAAATTTCTTAAAAGTTTGTTCACAAATCAATTTATTACTTTTCTCTGTTTACAGTCAAGTCTCTTTTAATATTCCTCAATTTAGAATAAAGAGCAACATTTCACATAGAGCTGATTCGATTTGTCTTGATTCACTATAGTCCGGTTTGAAAATTTAAAAAAAAAACTAAATTTTTATTGAAACAAATTCTTCCAAATTACTTCACAAAATTGTTCATGTTTCTTCCTTTTTATTCCTTCTTTATTTTATGTGGTTTTAAACTCTTCGATTAATCTAGATTCAAACAGTGTAAGATATTATAAAAACCGCACTATGCGAGGTTTTGATGCAAATACTTCACAAAATTGTTCATGTTTCTTCCTTGTGCTGTTTACTTTTATGTGGTTTTAAACTCTTCGATTAATCTAGATTCAAACAGTGTAAGATATAAGAAAAACCGCACTATGCGAGGTTTTGATGTGTATATAATAAATATATAAATAAATATATAAAAAACACGGTACGAAATATCGCGTGGGACACGCACATTCTAATTCACATAAACTATACAATGGAAATTTTCCGTTCGCGAAAATAATAAAAATGAAAAAAAGGTAGAGAAGAGGAGAGAAAAATTGTAATAATAAAACTCGTGTAATATAGTGTAAATATGATGGCATCAATAAAGTAAATGTAATCAAGTCCAGAGCGCTCCAGTTCTTGCCGTTGCTTTAGTTTGTACAGTTAGGATATGCATTTAACAAGAAGTGCGAAACCATTCCGGCTCTAATCTGCCTGATTATATGCAATGGTTTCACCGTTTTTCGGTATCGGGGCAAAACGTGTTAACAGTACAAGAAATTTATATATAAATACATGAAAATACGTGACAAATTTTCGACACCCGTTATAGAAACATCATAATCATAACTACTAGCGCTTAACAGATGTTCCATTACAATTCAGCGATTGCGTAACACAAATTATAATACATCACAGTATTGTTTTTATACTTTTTTTCGTTCTTGGAATCTTCTGCACCTCCTCATTGTTTCCGAAATACGCGCTGAACCGTAATCAGCAAAAATAATAAGTAGAAAAAAATGTGAAACTAAAATGAAAAGAAAAAAAGAAGGCAAAGTTCGTTACGAAGAAGCAAATTAAAAGAGTGTATAATTAGGCGCGCGTTAATCCGGTTTCGCCGAACGGATTACGTGCGAAAAGATAATGGCTTATGGAATAATTTGGGAAATTCGAATGCAGAAAAAGGGATTTTTTTTTGTTTTCAAAAAGATCGAATTAATTCTACTTTGTAAGGCGAACGTGTGGTGATTCGTAGTCGTTTTATCATGCCTACGTGGCGTGTCAGAAGTGATTAAATCCATCTCACTGTATACACACTAACTCACTCATTCACTCTCTATGTATATTATACACTATACTATATGTATATATAGATATAGAAATGTGTGCAGATTCAATGGAAAGACTGAATGAGTGAGTGAATCGGAGAGATGTTTGCAAATTAAGACGAGTCTCTTCGAAACTCGCCGCTCTTGGGTTGTTTCTTAAATACGAAATAATGATAACGACGTTTTCCCACGAAAATCCGCCGTTGCTGCCCATTAGCGGCGAACGGACTTAGTTTACTGTCTGATATTTTTAGTAGTTGTTGGTTTTTTTTTCCTTCTTTTTTGTTTTCAACCGTTTTTTGTCAGCAGCTGCTTCCGTTTCCGCCTCGTGTTATTATGACATGTGGCGCATGCCTCCACTCTTGCATAACTGATTCCCAGACCCATGCATAAATATCTCCCAAAATATAAAATTACAAAAGTTTTACAGCTCCAACAAAGAAAATAACACTTCTTTGCTATAGCGAAATTATCTGTGTTTACATAATGATTTATAATCAGAAATTACTTTATTATAAACATGAATTATCAATGAATAATCTCTACTTAAAAACAGTAAATTTCAGTGTTACTTTTTATTTATATAAGCTTTTTTGGAGTAAAATTATTTAGTTTATACATGAATTATCATTGAAAAATATTACATAAAAATTTAATTTTTTGTTAAACTTTTGCATTATTTATACCTTCAACAGACATTTATTATCATTTCATGTAATATTTGAAGTATTTTAAATGCTACATTATCAGTAGTTTTTTTTTATTAGTTTAGTTCTTAAAATTAATGTATAATGAACATTAAGTAATAGTTGAGCTTTTCATAAGTTTTATTTTTGAGATTAAAGTAAATTAATAATGAATAGAAAACTAAATTTTATAAAACTCAATTTTCTATTAAATTTCTATTGATAATTAAGTAATAAACTGTTATTTTGTTTTAAAGAATCTATAGTTTTATCAGAAATGTCTATGTTTTTCTTCACAAAATTGTAAAAAAAAAACACAAGATTTATGATCAAACTCTGTTAAAATTTAATTATCAAAAATTAAGATTTACTAAAGTGAAAAGAATACAAATATTATAAGTATACAAAATTGACAATTTTAGTTGGCATTTTCTTCTTTTTTTTTGTTAATTAAAACAACATTAGTGCAATTGAAGACAATTACGTTTGAAAATTGAGACATTAAAAATGATGAGCAGTAATATTTTACATTTTGTTTTTGTAATGTAATTTACTTAATGTACTTAGATTACTAAATGTACATAAAAATAATTTAAAACAACAAAAAAAAAATAACTTATTACTGTTTTATATAAGAAAATTCATTTCATAATTTTATTAATAATTGTTAAATTTACTGATTTAATTAGATTTCTAAAACTGTTTCATTGTAATGATTTCATAATCAAAATCATTGGAAAATCAATGATTTATCATCGAAAATATTCAATTTGTTTTTATATACGTTTTGTCTTAACTTTCGTATTTAACAAACATCAAATATTTTACATTTTGTTTTTGATGTAATTTACTAAATGTACTAGGATTACTAAATGTACATAAAAATTATTTAAAAGAACAAAAAAGAAAAAGAAAATTAATTTCATAATTTTATTAATAATTGTTAAATTTACTGATTTAATCAGAAAAAGTATTATGTTTCAATCGTTTGATTAATCTAATATTATTGTTTTCTAAAATTGTAATCAAAATAATTGGAAAATCAATGATTTATCATCAAAAAGATTCAATTTGTTTTTATATAAGATTTGTCTTTAAAGTTTAATTTTCTTTCGATTTTCTTTGCATAAAGATATTTTTATATAAGAGAGATTTAAATATTTGTTTTCTAATCTCTGGTTTTAAGGATTTTAAAGAGATTAGTAAAATTTGGCCCAATTTCAAAGAATTCTAGTGAAAGTACTGACGTTTTTAACATGTACAAAATATAGTCGAATTATGAGATATATAAAAAAAATAATGTTACTTAATGTTAATTATAATAATGTTGATTCATATATACGAGAAACGTTTTAGAAAAAGCAGAAGCAAAAGCCATAAAGTACTGGGAAGAATAGTTTTTTTTTGGTTGCGAATTTGAGTAAAATAAGTTCATTAGCAACAGGAAACGACGGAGATAAAAAACAATTTCGATGTATAAGAATAATAAAGTAAGAAATAGAGAGAGAAATGTTAATAGAAATAAATAATAAATGGATGAAGACGGTCGGTTAAGGAAACATAACGGGTCAAGTTGGCTCTGGATTCTAACAGGAGTCTAGTCGAATCACAAAGGCCATGTACAGGTGGCATTGTTTGAATTTTGGATCGACGAAGACAATGAAACACGGAATTAATTTCCGTGAAGGAACTGTTAATTCCAAGAGTAATTAATTATGGTTGTATAAATTAAACGTGAGAAAATTTATTGTCATTTCGATTTTATTGCAATATGATTGATTGTCATTATGTGAATGAGTTAATTGGCAATTCTCAGAAATACCATAAGTCATCCATCCAAATTGCTTAACTTCCAGTAGACGTTTGTTTAAGGGCAATTTTATTGTACTGTAATAAACGTTATCAGTTTCTTTTGACCACTGCGTTTTGTGTAAATTCTATAAAAATCACCCATTCAAATTGCTTAACTTTTGCATTTAACAATCATCAAATAAACGTTCGAATAAGTCGAATTTGATTGAATATTTAACATCAATAATTGTCTTATAATAAACGTTTGAAATTTCTTAACAAATCGACCACTTTGGTTTCTTTGAATTCATTAATAATAACCCATCCAAATTGCTTAACTTTTGCATTTAACAACCATCAAATAAGTGTTGTATTTAATTGTATGTTTAACATCAATAATTGTATGATTATAATCGTTGTAAGTTTCCTAACATTTCGACTACTGTGTTTTGTGTAAATCCTACAATCATCCATCCAAATTGCTTAACTTTTCTATTTTAAATTCCTCGATTTTGCAACCACTGTGCTTTGTGTCAATTCCACAACAATTACCTATTCAAATTGTTTAACTTTTGCATTTAACAATCATCAAATAAACGTTGAAACAAGACCAATTTGATTGAATATTTAACATCGATAATTGTCTTATAATAAACGTTTTAAGATTCTTAACATTTCGACGACTTTAGTTTGTTTGAATTCTTTAATAATCACCCATCTAAATTGCTTAACTTTTCCATTTAACAATCATCAAATAAACGTTGAAACAAGTCCAATTTGACTGAATGTTTAACATCAATAATTGTCTTATAATAAACGTTTGAAATTTCTTAACATATCGACCACTTTGGTTTCTTTGAATTCTTTAATAATCACCCATCCAAATTGCTTAACTTTTGCACTTAACAAACATCAAATAAACGTTCCTAGAAAGGAATTCTTATTATATGTTTAACATCATAATATTAAAACATACGTAAGTTTCTGAACATTATGACCATTACATTTTTAAGAATTCTTTAAAAATCTTCCATCCCATTACTTTACTTTTGTAATTTACAAATAAACGTTCGTTTCAGAGTAATTTTATTATGTATTAAACATCCATAATTGTTCTATAATACACGTTTTAATTTTTTTCATATTTCGACCAATATATTTTGTGTGAATTCTACAACAGTCACCAATCAAATTTGCTAAATATTTGTAACTAACACAAATCAAATTTTACATTTTTTTTTGTATATTTAACATCTATAATTGTGTAACAATAAACGTTATAAGTTTCTTAACATGTAGACAATTACATTTGTGTAAATTCTACAACAGTCACTAATCCAAATTGCTTAACTTTTACATTTAACAAACATCAAATAAGAGTTGAATTTAATTGTATGTTTAACATAAATAATTGTATGATTATAAACGTTGTAAGTTTCATAACATTTCGACTAGTGTTTTGTGTGAATGCTACAATCACCCATCCATATTACTTAACTTTTACATTTAACAAACATCGCATAAATGATCAATTTAATTGTATGTTTAACATCGATAATGGTCGTTCTTATTAAAAACTACAGCGTACAAAATACGCTAAAAACAAGCAGAAATACGTTATACGAAGTATTGCACCTGAATCACTTAAATGTCTGCTGTATACTGTGGTAACAATTGAGTGATGTCCGTTCTATAGGTCACACGTCCCGTTTTTGGTATATACACAAGCCGTTTTAATCGAAACGTTGTATAAATTTATTTTATTTAGACTTCAAAAGGGCATCAGAAAAGAATAACTTTCTATTATTTCGTTGCTCCTTCCTTTCCAACTAATTACTCGCCTTCTTTCATTTTCCATTAAAAAAAACAACAACTTTATTACTCATTATTATTTACATGAGTGTAAAAAAAAAACAGACATCGACCAAAGAAAAAGTCTTTTGTCTCTCGTCGCAGTTTCTTAACTAACGTCGAAATCAATGACACTAAGTAGGCCGAGGTTCTGCTGCAGATGGTAAATGGATACTATCTGAAGAAATTGTATTGAATTACCTAATTAAAACTCGATATTTATACGCGCCATTCATTTAATTCGATTATACTTTATACTTCGTTAAGTGCATACCTTTCTATGGTTTGGAATTCGACTTCTGTTGATTATCTCATTTCTTAGTTTATGTTATTTATAGTGTGTATACAGATGGTTACGGTCTTTTAGTTCTGATGAATTTTTCGTAAAATGGAATTTCCTAAAGTAAGAAATCATTTTTTCATAAACAGGTTTTTGTATATTTTGATAAATATTTCATAAAACTAAATTTCTTAAATTCAAATCTCACGTTTTTGTACTTATTTATAAATGAGATTGTTACATTTGAATATTAGAAACAACACTAAGACTTTATCAAAAGGTCTACTATCAAATTTAACAACACAAATATCCCCATTATCTTAGTTATTTTTCATTCAAATTCTTTATGTTCTTATAGAATTAATCAAAATTTCTTATATATTTTATAATTACAAAAGAATCAGTCTTCTATTGTGCACGTTTTGATACAAACATTATTCCTTAATCTTAATTAATAACCGAAATACAATATTTTTTCGATTTTCTTGCCACGTCTGCACGTTATACCTAATTACTTAATAACCACGCACGATCATTAGATGATAACATGCAAATTTAAAGCAAAAACTATGATCTTTCGAATAAGCTTACTACCATTACTTTGATCATTATCGTTTTCCTGTAATTACCTTTCAAAATTGAGCAGTTTTGAGCAAGTTTTTGTTATTCAAATAATTACTATAATTAATATAATTTTATATTCTTTCGTAAATTGAAATTCCTAAATTAAAATCAAATTTCCAATAAGCAAAAAAATGTACTAAATCCAATTTATGGTAGGAAAATGAAAGCTACCTGTAAATTGCTTAAATTACAAACTTTTTAAGTTATTTCTATATAACGAAGCAACAATATTTTCTTTGGAAGTTGTGTGAAATAATTAGCGTTAAGATGGGTTTAAATATAAACTGTAGTGATATATTATTAATGTGGAACGGTGGAGATACTTGGAAGTGAAAAAGGATTTTTTTTAGGGTGCAATTACGTAGTGAAGTGTCGAGGTTGAAGCAGAACGAGCAATTTAAGACTCATTAACGGCAACAAAACATGGAAACACACAGTACGCTGAGTGCAATAATTGGCGTCGGGTAATTAGAACTTTGCTAGAGAAGAGTTTAGTCGGGTTGAATTATTATAGTTTTTAGCAGTAATCCCACGACATTATTTATAATAATCTCAAAAACTAAATAATAACGAACAAAATCAACGTCTTCCTACAATGAGTAACGAACTATCAAATGTTAAGATTAAAATCAGTATCGATCGTTAATTGGATGATGATGATGTAAATTGAGAGCGAAACGCGATGGGAAACTTATGGGGACCGGAAGTAATTACGATCCGGATTACGCGCGCACATTTTTTTCTTATCGATTTCCGCTCGAATTTTCCAATGTTCTTCGATTGCATCTGCGTATGGGTTGGATCGTTAAGAAAAACCGCCACCGATCGTCGGTTAATTGGAGCAGCGGGGTGGCGATCACCGCATCCTTATGATTGCGTAATTAATTGCTCGACGAGAGACCGAGCACCACTTACTACTATCGTTCGATGTAATGTAAATGCACTTAAACTTCGATTAAAACGAATCACATTTTGTTATTTTTTTCAAGAAATAAGTAGAAAATGTACCTGTAGAAGGTTAGATTTGTTTAGGTTAGATTAACGTCTTGCAAAGTTACTTGTCATTGACATAAAAGTTTAGGTTTTCTTTATGGTTAGGTTAGGTGAAGCTATATGAAATTAATGCAACTTATGCTAGGTTATGTCAATGGTTTGGGTTAGGATTTAATAGGTTAGGGTAGTTAAGTATTTTAAATTAGGTTAGGTTAGGGTCTATGTAACATTATCTCTCTTTTATAAAAGAAAGGTTAGGTTATATTTATGATTCGATTAGGCTGATTACTTTTAGTTATTTTTAGTATTTATGGTTAGGTTAGGTGAGGTTATATGAAATTAGTTCAACTTATGTTAGGTTATGCCAATGTTTTGACTTAAGATTTAATAGTTTAGGATAGTTAAGTATTTTAAATTAGTTTAGGTTAGCGTCTATGTAAGATTATCTCTCTTTTATTAAAGAAAGGTTAGGTTATCTTTATGGTTAGATTAGGCTCTATGATATTACTTGAATTTGTGCCAGGTTATGTTAATTGTTACTTTTAGTTGTTTTGAGTTAAGATTGAATAACTCAGGACTAGTTTAAATTAGATTAGGTAACAAGGTTTATTCTCATTAACGAAAAAGGTTAAGTTATCTTTATGATTCGATTAGGCTAGATGATATTAGTTTAACTTATATCAGGTTATGTGAATGGTTACTTTCAGTTATTTTGAGATAGGATTGAATAAAGTAGGAAAGTTAGAATAGTTTTAGTATAGTTTAAGTTAGGTTATGTTAGCGTCTATGCAAAATTTCCTCTCATAACAATAAAAAGATTAGGTTATCTTTATAGTTAGCTTAAGTGAGGTTATATGATATTACATTAACTTATGTTGGGTTATGTTAAAGCTTACTTTTAGTTAATTTATCTTAGGATTGAATAGGTTAGGAAACTTAGACTACTTTAAGTTAGGTTACGCAAGGTTTTCTTATATATACAAAATATTATTAGGTTATTTTTATCGTTAGGATAGATGAAGCTTTATGATATTACTTTAACTTATGTCAATGGTAAGTTTTAGATATTTTGAGTTACGATTGATAGGTTAGAAACTTAGACTAGATTAAGATAGGTTAGCGTCTTTGTAAGGTTTCTTTTCATTTACAAAAAAAAGTGTGTTGCTTTATGGTTATGTTAGGTATATTATTAGTATATGATATGCTTGGTTATGTTAATGGTGACTCTTGAGCTATTTTGAGCTAGGATTGAATTAGTTAAGAAAGTTATAATAATGTAAGGTTAGGAAAGTTAGGTTAATTGAATTGAATTGAATTGAAATAGCTTAATGGTTATTTTTTAATTATTTTTATAGGTTAGGTATGGTGATATGGCACATCGTAACGTAACGTAAACGTAACCATTAGGTTAATGTTAGGTTGTAGCAGATTACACAAAATGTAGTTTTTTTACAACAGATGACGTAAAATTCCATACATATGAAGTAACAATTATTAAATTTGGTTTAATTTTAGAATGTTAGTAAACACAAATTATTTACTTTAATATTTTCTAAATTTCAATTCTTACTAATTGGATAACCTAAAAAAAATGTAAGACAATTGAATCATGGTAAAACAAATGACGTTCAATATTTCGCCGTGATTACAGTGTAATTTTCAACTCCTCATTTAAAGGTTTCCGCTTTGCCGAGGATATCAACCTTGCGAGTGTTGCGTGTGGTCTTGAGACTTTTGCAACATATTTACAAATCGTCTTTGTTCCAGTAAATAATCGCATTGTTGTGTATATAGTTATTACGTGTTTTGTACGCACTCGCTACTATCGACCTTCAAAATATTTATATATATATATATATATAAAAAAAAATTATAATTGCATCAAAGGTAGTAATTATTTCCGGTTGCTGAAACCTACGTGATCTTATAAAGTACACTCTCGATCGGTCTATAATTAAAGGATTTCTTAAACAAAGCATTTATCTTGTTGCATGAAACATATTACTTTTTACGCTTTAAAAACAACTTTTTTTAAATTGAAATTTTATACAAAAATAATCTGATTTAATTCATACAAAATTGATAAAGTAGGAAAAGTAAAAGTAAAATATGGAAGGTATTAATTTTAAATTTTTTGCTTGTTTCAAAGCTTAATTATTATTTTTTCTATTAATGTAAATTCTCCTTAGAAACTGTTGTTGGTAATTGTAAAAAATTGAATTTAATGAGCATTGAAGGAGTTGTAGTTATCGGACAAAGGCATAAAACGAAATCATAAATTTAGTAGATAGTAAAATTGCATTCCATATTTTATGCTAATGCCGATTTGCATACCGGTGCAATTATTTCGAAATTACACTTAAATTTCTAAATTGCAGTTCGTTTTATTGAAAGAAAGAAAAAAGAAAGGAAGAGAAGAGTTTGTGAGTTAGTCGCTTATTTCTTGTTGGATGGAAAAAAGGAAATTTCCTACGACGATGGACATAGATTATTATTATTCAGATGGTGTCGAGTAAATTTTAAACGGAGACACTTCGAGTGTGGTTTTAGAAGAATACAGAAGGAAGGAGGAGAAGAAGTGATCGAAGGCGGCGAGAGGAGACGGAAGAAGGTTAAACTATTATTAAAGTTGTGTTAAGTCGAGTACGCTTCTTGAATAACAGTGCACGTCAACAATGTTGGTCGTTGTAACATCATCAAGAATGGAATATCCCGTATCGACACACAAACAATGCCACCACCGACGTCAGCATTTCGATGTTAAATCCTTTGGTAAAAGATACAAAAAAAGCAAACGTACGAAAAACGTGCGTAAATGTACACCGGTTGCATTGATTATATAGACCGCTTTCCTTCTATATTTTCAATTTGAAAACTGGTCTTATTACTTGTACCTGTTTTATGTGTTTCGTTTTTTTTAGCAAACGGATTATTATGCAGCTGAGAAGTTTTTAGGTCTTTTTACAGCTTCGGAAAAGTTAATCGGAAATTGCGTGAGCACGAAAAATTGTGTTTTTCACCAGAAATTTTATGATAAAACGTTGAAAAGTACGTCCGGTCATTTTCGTTTTCTTTGTTATTTCATTATTATCGTTGATTCTTTCGTAGAAGATTATGATGGCAATTATCAATATGTGCACGGAGACGAGACGAGAATGCTTTCATTTAGATGGGAACGGAAGGTGAAGGAATGAGTGAATTCGAGCGTTATTATTATACTTATTGTGTAGTATTGGAACAGTTATTTAAATATAAGTACGTATTCTGCGTATCGAAACAATATGTACATACTTGAATATGGACGTGCGACGAGCATAGTAATCAATTCATTCCAGAAGAGAGAAGACACATTTTCTTCTATATCTTCAACGTATTAGTTGATTTCTACTCAATAAGTTGTCATAAAAGAAGCGTTACGATTTGCCTCCTTTTTTTCTATTGATGTTATGTCATGTTCTTATATATTGAATTATTAATTTGCAATTATTAATATATAATAACTTAACTGTATTAAATAAAAATCTTTAAAAAAAATGTTATGTGTATAAAACTACTGAAGCTGAAATCATCGCCATTTTTCTTGTATTGAGGTTATATCATTTTTTTTGACATTATATAACTGTCAACAAAAACTGACAACCAATTACTTCAAAAAATTGTCATTGTAGCTTTACCACTATTTTAAATGTTGAGGTTATGTCATTTTTTTTGACAGTTGTATAAAGGGACAATCACTTATTTCCAAGATGTCATAAAAGAAGTGTTACAATTTCAATTTATCAACAAGATAATTATTTTGATGTTATGTCAATTTTGACAATCGTTTTAAGTAACAATGAATTAATTTGAAAAGATGTTATAGAATAATTGTCAATATTTTAATTTGTCAAGAAGATATTTCTGTTGAGTTTATGTCAATTTTCTTTTCACAGTCCTGTAAACCGATAATCAATTCATTTCAATTATCATGAAAGACGTATTAGAATTTCAATTTGTCAAAGATGTTACTGTCAATTTTCTTTTGACAATCATCTAAAGTCACAATAATTGACACATTTGTCAACGTAATAGTTCAGATTATGTCAATTTTCTTTTGATAATCGTGTAAAGTAACAATAATTGACAGATTTGTCAACAAAATAGTCCAGGCATTGTCCATTTTCTTTTGACAATCTTGTAAAATAACAATAATTGACACATTTGTCAGTGCAATAGTCCAGATTATGTCAATTTTCTTTTGACAATCGTGTAAAGTAACAATAATTGACACATTTATCAACACAATAGTCCGGGCTTTGTCCATTTTCTTTTGACAATCGTGTAAAGTAACACGTAGTCCGGGTCTTGTCAATTTTCTTTTGACAATCGTGTAAAGTAACAATAATTGACAGATTTGTCAAAAAAATAGTCCAGGCATTGTCCATTTTTTTTTTGACAATCATGTAAAGTAACAATAATTGACACTTTTGTCAACAAAATAGTTCAGATTATGTCAATTTTCTTTTGACAATCGTGTAAAGTAACAATAATTGACACATTTGTCAACGTAATAGTCCAGATTATGTTAATTTTCTTTTAACAATCGTGTAAAATAACAATAATTGACACATTTGTCAACAAAATAGTCCAGACATTGTCCATTTTCTATTGACAATCGTGTAAAATAAAAATAATTGACACATTTGTCAGTGCAATCGTCCAGATTATGTAAAGTAACAATAATTGACAGATTTGTCAACGTAATAGTCTAGATTATGTTAATTTTCTTTTGACAATCGTGTAAAATAACAATAATTGACACATTTGTCAACACAATAGTCCAGGCCTTGTCCATTTTCTTTTGACAATCTTGTAAAGTAACAATAATTCATTATTTTCCTGCTGAGGTTATGTCACTTTTATGTTAATCGTACAGAGTGAATTTCAGTTTCTATTCCAGACGAAAGTAAATACACTTAGGTTGTAAAAAAAAAATCCACGTATTTTTATTGATCTTTCGACTGTGGCAATTTCTAATCCTCGTTTTATACACTATAAACCCGAAGCTGTTAATAGTTTTTCTCACAGATCCTAAGACTGTGTTTGTGTGTGATTAATTTACATATCCATAAAGTAATTTAGCACAATGCAACTTTCTTAAGACCCGTATCGAAGGCGGTGACTGGCACAGAACTGTTTTTTTTTTATATATACACTTCTTTTTCTATTCTTAAACGCAAATTACATATTTACAAATTTGTTTCAGGATTCACTGATTTTTCTCATACCCTATGCCGTTCAGATCACCACCCTTTCACAGGTAAGAAACAATCTTAATTACAGGTAGAAACAACAGTTGTAACTTTTTTAATGTTCAATGTTTGATAATGAAAATCATTGATTATTGACCTTTCTTATGAACTTTAATAGTTATTAATAAGCAACAAAATAAGCTAACCAAAGTAGTAATACGATACACTTAAGTAAGTGAAATTATTGTTGATTCGAATAATTTAAATATCTTCTTGTAAATTGATGAAAAATCACACAATTTTGTACTCTAAATATTTCTTTAAATTGAATTGAAGATGTATGAAAAAAATAGACTTTAAAATTAAATTAAAAACCAATAATTATATTAAATATTTCTTATAGAAATCAGACTAAATCTTTGAATATTTCTTTTGCAATGAATGTGAACTTATATCAAAACTATCTCTGTACATTTTCAATGTGAAATGAAAGAAATCTTAGGTGTGACATCATTCTTTGTTTTCTTTTTTATTCTTATGAAACGTGTAGTTATGTCTCTCCTCGTATAAGCACTTCCTTTGCTTTATTGCTGAATATTCAGAAGCGTGCGTTCAGAAACACCATCGACACTTTGACATATATAATATGGGATACTGTTATGCATTTGCAGTTGCGCATATTTTCTGAAATCCGAGTCTACGTCGCAAATTCATACAGAATAATATTTGCATATTTCCAAGATTTTCATTTACAAATATTATTTTTATAACAATTATAAAATAAATTACAAAATATATATAGTTTTAATGATTTCTTTTAGTTTTTAAGTCAAAATTTTCTTATATTTTCATATAAAATTGTTGATTTTTTACATAAAATAATAAACAATAAAATATGTATTTATTCACAGCTATTTCATTGATGAATTTTAATCAATATTTTTTCTTATGGGAATCTTTTGAAAATAATAAAATTTGTTATTGAGTATTGTCGTGAATGGGTAATTTATCATCATGAATATTATGACTCAATCCACTAGTTTCATACGTATTTAATTACTTGTAAATTTCTTTAATGAATCTTCAACAAATCTCTTTATTACTTGATTAATGTACTATTAAATCTATTGGTGAAAAGTCTATTAAAAAATAATTTTACTAGTCACATTTTATCATTTTAAATTTATCATTGATTCTGGTTAAAAAAAAATCATTTTTATTTTTTCAATTCTTAATATTGTAGTCATTTCTGTAATAATCTTGTACTTTCTTAAATTCACTTAACAAATTTAATTGTGTCATTTGAGAGGTGTCAAAGAACTAGGACTTTTGTTGAATTTCTTTGATAAGTTTCGTAATTTTCTTTTATAAATTGAATATTTTGAGAAATGTCAAAATTTTCGTTGTTAATTTTGTAATTTTTTAATCACGTCCACATTATACGGTACACGCAAAAGCAAACAGTAGTTCCATTTCGAAATCCCCCAACAAAAAAAAACTCGTCAAATTACGTATGCACGTGTAAATTATTTTTTTTATGTAACACGGCAAAAAAAAAATCAAATTAATTGAAAATAATTAATACTTAATGAGTTGATTATATGGTAGCAAGCAATAAAGCAAGAATAAACAAGAGATTTGTCTTCTGCGCGCATAAATATTTTTTATATATATATGACATATGTATGTTTCTTATATAGTTGGTAGCCTTCTCGATCTGTCATTTACATATAAATGAGCCGCGTCGATTTGCATAATTTATTTGTCTCCGCGTCGTCGTTGTTTTGTTCTCGTTGTCATGGCAACGATTCCACAATTACTCAAGTTATTCATTCGGTAAGCGTGGCGGGGGTGGACGTCTCGAGGTACGGGGAACTCTGAACGCGCCGCTGACGTGCCGCGAATTGCGTAACGAAAGAAAAAAAAACAATGGGAAAAAAACTGAGGAGGCGGCCGTTCCGCGAATCTCCCGCCAATTTTGAATTTTCCCGCAGTCTAGGCTGTAGACACCAGACAAATTTAAAAACAAAAAAAAAGGAAAGGAAAATTAATGTCTTTTCTTTAGTTAAATTGGTTTGAAACTACCTGAATTCTGTAGCTTACATATTCAGATAATTAATCGTTGTCTTCAAGTTCCATTAATTTTCGATTACGTGTTTATTTTTTTTAAAATTTATTTAACTTCTTTAAATGTTTATAAAAATGTTTAGAAATTGCCTAATGACATGTAAATTGATGGTAGAAATCTATTTTTTTACGATGAACCAAATATGGTTTTGAATTTTAATGGGAAATCTGGTGTTTCGGTGAGAAAATTATACATTTCTTAGTTACGGTTTCTACTCGTCCGCTCTTAATCTACTTATTTATTTTTTTGGATAGAATTTGAAAGTCTTTTACATTTTTTATTGAACTTTAAAATCGAATATTCAACAGCTTTAATTTTATGTACTTTTTTATTACGCTTCTGTTCACGCTAAATGGACATTAAGCAAATTAGTTGTGTAATAGATGGGATAACTCGAATAGCATCGTTACAGATACGGATCTATGTGTTAATTCTAATCGAATCTAAGTGTTAATCCTAATCTAAGCCATATATCTTTACATATATTTGCACTTCAAAAGTTTTATAGTTTTATACATTATTTAACAAGAAAAAGTATATTCAAGTTTAAAATTTTCCTCTACAAATCATCAATTTCTTCGGATATAGCACAATTATCAATGATTACTCAAATTAAAGACAAATATTTGGGCTTTCCAATGCCTTAACTCTTACAGATTTAGTGTATATCGATTTACGGTCAAACTTGACAAAACTCTTTTTTTTTTTAATCGACACAAATCGTCAATTTTCTCTCTAACTATACTTGACACAATTAAGTATGACCACGCAAATTAAAGCTAAATGTTTCGGCTTTCGAACTAGGCTATTGTAATCTTTGTAACGTTTGCTGATTATCTGTAATTAAAGGTTAAAATTGATAAAACTTTTTTTTAAATCGAGTCAAATTGTCAATTTTCTCATTAACTATACTTGACACAATTAAGTATGACCAAGCAAATTAAAGCTAAATGTTTCGGCTTTAGAACTTGGCTATTGCAATCTTTGTAATATTTGCTGATTATCTGTAATTAAAGGTTAAAGTTGAAAAAACTTTTTTTTTTTAAATCGAGTCAAATTGTCAATTTTCTCATTAACTATACTTGACACAATTAAGTATGACCACGCAAATTAAAGCTAAATGTTTCGACTTTCGAACTTGCTATATGAAATATATGATTATATGTAATTAAAGGTTAAAGTTGAAAAAACTTCTTTTTTTAAATCGAGTCAAATTGTCAATTTTCTCATTAACTATATTTGACATAATTAAGTATGACCACGCAAATTAGAGCTAAATTTTTCGGCTTTCGAACTTGGCTATTGCAATCTTTGTAACGTTTGCGTATTATGTGTAATTAAAGGTTAAAGTTGAAAAAACTTCTTTTTTTTAAATCGAGTCAAATTGTCAATTTTCTCACTAACTATACTTGAAACAATTAACTATGACCACGCAAATTAAATCTAAATGTTTCGAATTTGGAACTTTGTAACTTTTGCTGGTTTTCTGTAATTTAAGGTTAACTTTGAAAACACTTAAACTTACTGGATCTTTAACAAAAAAAACTATATCTATAATTACACTTGACATAATTATGAATGAGCACATAAATTAAAGCTAAATGTTTGCGCTTTCCAATTAAATAAAATTGTTTTTTCGAAGCTTTGGTAAATCAAATTGTTAACATTTGTTTTATGACAGTTTTTATAAAAAAATAACAGTTCTTTTATGACAAGTTTTATAAAAAGTGTAAATTCGTAATAATTTGAATTAACTAACAACTTTTTATTTCTTCTGTGAAAATGTTTAATTTCGTTTTAACTAAATATGAAAACAAAATTGACATAACCTCAATATAAGAAAATTGGAGGCAAATCAAAATAGTAACACTTCTTTTATGACAAATTGTAGAAAAAATATTAATTCAATTTAAATTAAATTTTCTCACTAACTATACTTGATACAATTAAGTATGACCACGCAAATTAAAGCTAAATGTTTCGGCTTTTCAACTTGCTATTTGCAATATTTGTAACTATTGCCGATTTTCTGTAATTTAAGGTTAAAGTCGAAAAAAAAAACTTGATTTATTTATCAATTATTTACATTCTATTTAATTGAATCAATGTTAACGCCTCGGTTGATTCCGTAACTAAATGGAAAGATCAATGTTTTGACATTTATCAATAGAGCAGATGATCAATTGCCGCTATAAAAATCCGAATCCGATTCTCTCGAAATTATCGTGATCTTCACTTTCGGACATCAAACGCAGCGTGAGACTTTCTCTTTCTATATTATGAATGCATGATTAGCGACCGAATTGCTACTAATGCTGTCTCATCGTCAATCGTTTACGATTACTAGTTTTTTGATATATATTAATTGAGATATAACTAAATGAAATTTGTCAAAAGAAACAGAAATATTTAAAGTTCAATTTCTGCTTCATTTTTCTTTCAATTAAAATAAAAAAAAATGCTTACACTTTCACTACTTCTTAAATTATTAATTTTGTATTAAATGAAATAACATAAAGAAGAGTCAACTTATTTTTTTCGAAGAAAATATGAAAGATTAAGCTTTGACCCAATTAAAATGTGTAAATAATGAAATATAAAAAAAAAATAAGAAACAGTTGAAACTTTCGTTTTGCACGGTGTATTATGGGAGTAATAATGGTAAAGTTAATTGTTTCGTTTTACGACTGTTTTACTGCCGTAATACGGATACTTCGTGCGGAATGTACAATAATAAAAGAAGCGTTACAACAGAAACTGTAACAGTCCATTCTTTTCCCTCTGATTATATTTTTTAATCACGTCAACTGTTCGAATATTCTATACTAAAATCGAATGTAAACTTTACGTAATTGAAGAAAATAAACTTTCATAACCTCAATGTAAGGCAAATTCAATTGATAACACTTTTTTTCTGACCTTTTCCATATAAAAATGTAAATTCTGAGTATATTAAATTAACTATTAATAAATTATTTATTTTACTTAAATGTGTAAGTTCGCTCTATATAAGCAAGAAAACAAAACTGACGTAACCTCAATATTTGAAAAATGGCGGTAAATTGAAATAGTAACACTTCTTTTATGACATTTTGTGTAAATTCGTAATAATTTAATTAAAAAAATTAATAAATTCAATTTGTTTTTTTCTATATAAATTTGAATACGAGACACGTTTTAATTGCATATACACACGTTTCCACAAATGTCGTTGTTAGCGGTAAAAGTATGCTAGTTTCGCACATTTCTATTTATGAAAATTTCAATGTATATGAATTACTCTTACCGTTTCCGTTTCTCTGTAAACGCATTCCTATGCAATATAAAATGTATCGATTCCAAGATTTTTAGCTTCCAGACAACAAAGACTGCAGTTTTTTAAATAAATTTATTTGAAGAAAAAACGATTTTTAATGAAGATTTTAGACAAATATGTATTTCTTATGTATAAGTTAATTTCTTTGGTAATTTAAAGATTGAATCAGTTAAAGAAATAGGTGAAATTCGTTCGTTTTACCGTGTGAATTTCGAATCTGATTTCTAAATTTAAATCAAGCGAGCAAAGGAAACAAAAACAAAAATTGTCTCATTTGTAATGCTGGTATTTGCTGGTGTTTTGTTAAGTTCATCGTTTGTATATGCCAAATCCGTGATCACCATTTTCACGCTCGAGGATCTGCTGAGGACACGATGATACCATTCATCCGTTGGACCTGGATTTACATCTCAATTGCGCAACAATCAAGATCCGCGGCCCACGAAATCGCGCGCCGCCAAGAAACTGATGGCCTCTTCTCTCCGTGTGTCCGTAACTGTTCGGCACTATCATCAAACAGTAAAAAAAAAAATGAATCTCTCTAGTCCGTACAATCCAATTAGCCATTTGAGATACCTGACGTAATCCGCGAGACTTCCATCTAAATCCTCTTTCTTCCTTTCATCGTTTCTTCTTCAGGTAAATCGATACGTTGGGCAGATTAAAAACGCGGATAGAGTTTACGTCCAAGCGTAATCGTAATTCCCGATAGTATTTATTTCGTTTGACGCCTCCGGCCGCAAGAACATTTATATAGTTGTACACATATTATGTATTATATTTTATATACAATAAACGCGTACGAAGCATTCCGAGGCTGCGGGCTTGAATAACGTAAAAGGTGAACAGGACGATGCTTTTCCCGCTAAATGCGATGTTATGATTGTAAAACAGTAAAGTTAGTGAATTAATAGAAGATCGGTAGTTGCTTTATTACCTGTACAGTTATATGTTATTAAGATTCTGGAATACATCGAAAGATGGCGTCTTTTTGACATAAGTCAAATGAGATTTTGTAGGTTAGAATATCATTAAAAGTATTTATTTGTAAGGCGATACTTTGCATTGAATAAATTGGATCAAAATGAATATCAATTATTTAAAATCAAAAACTGTGAAAAATTGAATAATTACAAATCCAATTAAAAAAAATATTTATTCAATTCTTCTTGTTGCCAAGTTTATTGGATGAAAATGTCCATGAATTATTGAAATCAATGCAAAATATAATAACGTCAATGTCAATTTTGACACATATATCCAAATGTCAAATGTCAATTTTGACACATATATCAAAAATTGAAAAGAAGTTAGTAACTTGGACCATAATAATAAGACCAAAATGTAATGCAAGCAGGAGGACCGATAATTACCCCAGAGGTGACAGAAATAAGGTCGTAATCATAATTTGAAAATGTTGTCAATGTCAATTTTGACACATGTAAAAGTGTAACAATGTCAAACAATTGATGTAACTGTCAAAAATTGAAAAGAAGATTGACAGAAATAAGGCTGTAATCATAATTTGAAAATAATGTCATCGTTAATTTTGACACATTTCATTTTTTTTTATATTTAAGAAATTAAAGATTTTAAACCTTTCCTTTGGAAACAAGAGAGTTTTTGGAATAAATCAAACGATGGCGTACTATTGAAATATTATTTGACATATGTCAACAGTACGTCATCTAATGATTTATACAATTTTCTTGATTCGAATCCAAAGGTATCTAACTCATTCCTGTATATAACCATATAAACTCTACATTTTACTACAATGTAGAAATGAAATTTTCAGGAGAATATTTGAATTAACAAAATTAAATTCTTCATTGAATTGTTGTATTCAAATGCTCATAATTCAATAATTATTGATCAATTTTATTAAACTATCAAGTAACAGCGTCAATAATAACATCAGCGTCAATTTTGACACATGTCATTTTTTTCATTTAAGAAATTAAAGATTTTAAATCTTTCCCTTGGAAACAAGAGAGTTTTTGGAACAAATCAAAAGGTGGCGTACTGTAGACATATTATTTGACATATGTCAACAGTACGTCATCTATTGATTTATACAAATTTTTAGATTCGAATCCAATGGTATCTAACTCATTCCTCTACATAACCATATAAACTCTACATTTTACTACAATGTAGAAATTAAATTTTCATGAGAATATTTGAATTAATTAAATGAAATTATTGATTGAATTGTAGTATTCAAATCCTCATAATTCAATAATTATTAATCAATTTTATTAAACTTTCAAGTAACAGCGTCAATAATAATGTCAGCATCAATTTTGACACATGTCATTTTTTTTTATTTAAAAAATTAAAGATTTTAAATCTTTCCCTTGGAAACAAGAGAGTTTTTGGAACAAATCAAAAGATGGCGTACTGTTGAAATATTATTTGACATATGTCAACTGTACGTCATTGATTTATACAATTTTTTTATTCGAATCCAAATCTAACTCATTCCTGTACATAACCACATAGACTCTACATTTTTCTAAAATGTAGAAATTAAATTTTTAGGAGAATATTTGAATTAACGAAATTAAATTCTTGATTGAATTGTAGTATTCAAATGCTCATAATTCAATAATTATTGATCAATTTTATTAAACTTTCAAGTAACTATTGACCATGGGATTCTTCAGTTAAGTCTTTACTAGAATACCATTCTATTCGTATCGATAAAGATGTGAGAAACGGAACCTAAGCTGATCATAACAAACAACTCTTAACATTGTTATATTGTTACGGTTATTATGCGTCCTGTATCACCGCTTTTATAAGCCATTACACCTACTTGCCTCGTGCGACTATAATTTTGCTTTTGCTGCTAAAGGAATGGAAAGGAATGAGGATGACGAAGAAGTGCGTTACTTCACGTTGATTCTTCGGATGAGGAATATAGGCAGACCAGAAATAATTTCATATTACATCGTGTTTTTTTTTTGTCTAAATTATTATGGAAATGCGCACGTTACACGCGGCTCGAATTATGTTAATTATTGGCATTTTCGTTTCGTTTCATCCATTTCCATTGTCGGGCGTAAATAGCATTTAGCAAACATTCGCCGTTCACTCTAATCACGTTTTCTAAACATTGCGAAATCCAATTACGAACGCAAATTGCGCGCACCGATCGCCCATGACGATTATTTCATTAACCTTCTTTATCTTTCAATTTCTTTATGATAGTTTCATCAAGAATTCAACTATTCTTATCAAGGCGAACACCATGAAAAGTCTTCTGAAAAATTGCTGAATTATTTCAATATTTATGCATGAAAACTATTAATACTATTAATTTAAATTAAATGCATAAAATTGTTTCACATCAGTGCGGAAAATACATTCTAAAAAAATTAGTAAACACAATTTTTTTGTATACATAATTAATTTGATAATATTAATTAAATTACGGTTTCAAACAGTGCGGATTACTTAGACTAAGCGAGTTACATCTTTTTGATGATGGTTTTAATGAGATTTTTCAACATTAGTTGTATGTATGTCAATTTTTTCGAAGCGATCATCGGATTTGTATGCCGAGTTGACGGTGCACCTCTTCTTTGTCATTCAAAGACTGAATCAGAATTAAAATATCTGTTGGATGGAACGACCGTGATATATACATGACACTTTAACTTCTACTTCCTCCACGCATTCTGCTTACTCGAACAACCATTCTTCTACGAAGAAAAACTAAAAATACTTGTAAAACGCAAATAGTTTAGATTTCTTTGTAAAACATTAACATTAGTAAAACGCTTCTTGCTTCATACCAAAATTTAAATAATTTCTACATATTTCAAGAAAATTATAATTTTATTTATACCTATTTAATTTACATTAATTAATTTAGTTTTGTTAAATTCAGCTTTTTGCAGATAGAAAAATTTCACTTAGAATCTTCTTTGTTTTATACGAGCTACGGTTTCTGTACTTTGGTACGTTGTTCAAGGAAAAAATGAAACTTTACCTTGGCGGAGACAGATTTATGGTAGTTTTCGGGTAGGTGAGATGATGGTAGGTCAAGGACATGTCATAGTTTATAGCACTCACTTATCTCTCTTTCTCTCTCCGTCTCGCTCTCACTTATGCACTCACACATTACGTGCATGTATTCTTTGTCTTTTTCTATTTGAGAGCCGAGGACAATGCAAGGGAAAAACGATTTCCACATTGCACGACGACACGTACAATTTGAGATTGTATCGCTGGATGCTGGAATTATACGAATTAATTGGCCAGCGAACTCTCTATATCTCTTTAGTTCAGCGTTAAAAAGAAGAAGAAAAAAAGGAAGCAAATAAGAAAAAACAAAAAAGGAGGAGTAATAAAGTAGTGAAAACGTATATATCTCGAACGTGGAGACAGCAGTTAGTGTTGGGAGCTCAGGAAGATGCAAATTTCAGTTTTAATGTCGAGCATAATGCACTGGGAATGCATGCAATGACGGAAATCCGATTACGATGTTTATGCTGTTCAAAGTGCAAACGCAAATTCATCTTCATTTGAAACTTAGTTGCAGTAAGATTAGATTACAATCAAATGTAATTATTTATACTTGTCCACATAAATTATACTTTCAAATCTACAAATTTATAAACATCTAGCTTATAGTTAATTAACTTATAATATTTTTCTAAAATTAGTACATTATTATGGCGATCAAATATACTTTTTATTATAAATTAAAAAAAAAAAGAAAATTATATCTATTAATTAATCTCATTAAAACTAAGATGATAAAGTATAAAATAAGATAAAATTGATAATTGTGCCAATTGTAGTTTTCTTGTAAAACGTTGTCAAATTTCACTTATATTTTTTAAATTTTATTTGAAAAGTAGTCTCTTTGTATTTTAATATATTACTCAAAAAGTAACAAAATCTTTGTAAATATTAAATATTCTTATTAAAACTAAGATTATAGAGAATAAAATAAGATGAAATTCATAGTTGTGCCAATTGAAGTTCTCTTGTAAAACGTTGTCAAACTTCAATTATATTTTTTAAATTTTATCTGAAAATTAGTTTGTTTGTATTTTAATCTATTACTCAAAAACTAACAAAATCTTTATAAATATTCAATGTTCTTATTAAAACTAAGATTATGAAGCATAAAATAAGACTAAATTAATAATTGTGCCTTCTATAGTTTTCTAATTAATCCCTGTCAAACACCCAAAAATTAATGTCTTCGTGTTTAAAACTATTAATGGAAAAGAATCAAGAGATTTGTAAAAATTGATCATTCCTGTTAAAACTAAGATTACCAAGAATAAAATAACATAAAAATGATAATCGTGCCAATTGTAGTTTTCTTGTAAAACTTTGTCAAACTTTACTTATATTTTTAAATTTTTATCTGAAAATTAGTCTCTTTGTATTTTAGTCTATTACTCAAAAACTAACAAAATCTTTGTAAATATTAAATATTCTTATTAAAACTAAGATTATAAAGCATAAAATAAGACTAAACTAATAATTGTGCCTTCTATAGTTTTCTAATTAATCACTGTCAAACACCCAAAAATTAATGTCTTTGTGTTTAAAACTATTACTGAAAAAGAATCAAGAGATTTATAAAAATTGATCATTCCTGTTCAAACTAAGATTATAAAGAATAAATGGAGATAAAATTGATAATTGTGCCAATTGTAGTTTTCTTGTAAAACGTTGTCAAACTTCAATTATATTTTTTAAATTTTATTTGAAAAGTAGTCTCTTCGTATTTTAATCTATTACTCAAAAAGTAACAAAATCTTTATAAAAATTGAATATTCTTATTAAAACTAAGATTATCGATAATAAAATAAGATAAAATTGATAATCGTACCAATTGTAGTTTTCTTATTAAACGTTGTCAAACATTACTAATTTTTTTAAAATTTTATCTGTAAAATAGTCTCTTCATATTTTAATCTATTACTCAAGAAGTAGCAAAATCTTTGTAAATATTAAATATTCTTATCAAAACTAAGATTATAGAAAATAAAATAAGATAAATTGTAGTTTTCTTGTAAAACGTTGTCAAACTTCAATTATATTTTTTAAATTTTATTTGAAAAGTAGTCTCTTCGTATTTTAATATATTACTCTAAAAGTAACAAAATCTGTTTAAATATTGAATATTCTTATTAAAACTAAGATTATAGAGAATAAAATAAGATAAAATTGATAATCGTGCCAATTGTAGTTTTCTTATAAAACGTTGTCAAACATTACTTATTTTTTTAAATTTTATCTGCAAAGTAGTCTCTTCATATTTTAATCTATTACACAAAAAGTAGCAAAATCTTTGAAAATATTAAATATTCTTATTAAAACTAAGATTATAGAGAATAAAATAAGATAAAATTGATAATTGTGCCAATAATAGTTTTCTTGTAAAACGTTGTCAAACTTTACTTATATTTTTAAAATTTTATCTGAAAATTAGTCTCTTCATATTTTAATCATTACTCAAAAACTAACAAAATCTTTATAAATATTGAATGTTCTTATTAAAACTAAGATTATGAAGCATAAAATAAGACTAAATTGACAATTGTCCCACATATTGTTTGAAAATGGGAGAACATTGAAGAACGCGTCGTAAATAGATTTTTTTAAACCTTTCTAAATATAACAAAAATAACGAGGATTTTTGAATATTTTGGGATCAATCTGCAGTTGTAAATTTCAAATATATAGTGAAAACTGAGATTATTTTTGTAAACGTTTTCATTAACTGAAAAAAATAAATAAATAAACAAATAAAGGAGAATCATGGAATACTTCTGTGATAAATCACGTTTATTATGTACAATATTCAAATTGAATTCGAATCGGAAGGTGAGAAAACTTCGTAGCTTCAGGCGTTAACCTTTTTGATTGCGCAAAAATAATAAAAAAAACCATTGTGTGGAGGAAGACTTGAAACAATATACACACGATTTCATATAAAGCCGTTCATCATCACCATCAATATTATTACTATGTTTTCGAGATTTGAAAACAAAAAAGAAGGAAAAGTTTTATGTAACACACCTGTATACAAGAGACGCGCGCTGTTTCTATACGTACTAGAGAGTCTCAATAAAACTCAGTTTTATTGTTCGAGTGATTCGATTGGCCCGAGGAGATTTTCGCCACAGATGGAACTTTTTATTAGGTATTTTATAACATTTTTTCTCTTCTCTCTCTTGGGATTTTTTTCTTAGAACCGACCTCACCAATAACAAGTTCATTATTATCCACTTAATCCCACGGAGACGTGTGGGTCGGGATTAATCGATTCGTATTTAAGTTTTATATACATATTTAGTTATATACGCATACATTTTTTTTAAAATTATGTGTACTTTAGTTATCGATACTTCTCTTCATCTTCGGTAAGTAAAAGTGAAAACATTACACGTTAATGATTAACGTGTTTCCTTGATTTCGAACCGCATCCACTTTGCATATTTAATGGCTTTCGATAAATAACAATAAATAAGTCTGTATTCTGTAACACATTCTTTTCGCATTGCATTCATACAACAATAACAACAAACAAAAAAATAGGAATTGCATCGATTCGCATTCCTCACTCGAAAACAATCCAAACTTGTATTGTATTCCTATAATTTACAATCGATGATGATTCAAACCCAACATTTCTGATATTGAATTATTTTCTCTGTTACAGCATTAAGTTTCTAAGCAGATTATTCATGACTCGAAGTGAGTCAATTCAATAAAATTTTAAAGGAATTTTCAACATGTTTCCTTTTCTTCTTAATTTTATAGCTATTAGATTATAATATTTAAGCAGAATTTTTACTAATATAATTGTTTACAGCTTTACAGCTCATCATAATTTGGAATGAGTAAATTTAAGATGGATTTTTGAATTAGTCACAATTATTCAAAATTAAAAAAAAAATATATTATTGTTTTTCGAGTAATAGTATCAAATTCGAAGACACTAATTTTCAGGTACATGCAACAAATATAACTAAAGTTTGAAATAAAATAATTAGAAAACTATAAGAGACACAATTATCAATTTAGTCTTATTTTATTCTCTATAATCTCATTTTTGATGTGAATATTCAATATTTACTAATTTATTGTTGTTTTTTAAGTAACAGATTAAAATTCCAAGATACTACTTCTCATGGTATAGTAAAAAAATAAGTAAAGTTTGACTTTATTCTAAAGTCTTATTTTATTCTCCACAATCTATTTTTTTATGTGAATATTCAATATTTACTAATTTAATGTTGTTTTCGAGTA
This sequence comes from Nicrophorus vespilloides, assembly GCF_001412225.1. Taxonomy (NCBI): domain Eukaryota; kingdom Metazoa; phylum Arthropoda; class Insecta; order Coleoptera; family Silphidae; genus Nicrophorus; species Nicrophorus vespilloides. The sequence continues at coordinate 42,186 of NW_017096225.1, read as the reverse complement.
ATTGATTAAAATACGAAGACACTACTTTTCAGGAACGTACAACAAATATAAATAAAGTTCAACAATGATTAATTAGAAAACTATAAAAGACACAATTATCAAATTAGTCATATTTTATTCTCTATAATCTCGTTTTTAATGTGAATATTGAATATTTACTAATTTATTGTTGCTTTTCGAGTAATAGATTAAAATTTGAAGACACTACTTTTCAGGTATATTAAAAAAAATATATAAATAAAGTTTGATATCAAATAATTAGAAAACTATATGAGACACAATTACGAATTTAGTCTTATTTCATTTTCTATAATCTATTTTTTAATGTGAATATTTAATATTTACTAATTTATTCTTTCTTTTGGAGTAATAGATTATAATTCGAAGACACTACTTTTCAGGTATATTAAAAAATATGTAAATAAAGTTTGATATCAAATAATTAGAAAACTATTTGAGACACAATTACCAATTTAGTCTTAATTTATTCTATATAATCTTAGTTTCAATAAAAATATTCAATATATGCAAAGATTTTATCAATTTTCGAGTAATAGTCATTACTTTTTAGGTATGTACAAATAAATTAAGTAAAGTTTGACAACGTTTTACAAGAAAACTACAAACAGCACAATTATCAATTTCGACTTATTTTATTCTCCACAATCTTATTTTTATTGAAAATATTTAATATTCGAGAATTTTTTATAACTTTTCGAGTAATGGATGAAAATACGAAGAGACTACTTTCCAGGTACATACAACAAATATAACTAAAGTTTGATAGCGATTAATTAGAAAAATATAAGAGATGCTATTATCAATTTAGTCTTATTGTTTTCTCTATAATCTTAGTTTTAATTAGAATAATCAATATATGCAAAGATTTTATCAATTTTCGAGTAATAGTCATTACTTTTTAGGCATGTACAAAAAAAAAATAAGTAAAGTTTGACAACGTTTTACAACGTTTTACAAGAAATTTACAAACGGCACAATTATCAATTTAGACTTATTTTATTCTCCACAATCTTATTTTTATTGAAAATATTTAATATTTGAAAGTTGCTGTTACGTTTCGAGTAATAGATGAAAATACGAAGAGACTACTTATCAGGTATATACAAAAACGAGTAGAGTATTTGCATATTCAATGTTTTCTTACCTTCAAATCGGAATTATACTTGGAAAATACCACAACAATAAATATATTTTATCCAAATGTTATTCCACGAATCTCTTTCGTTTTTCTTCCAATATTAAGAGCGTTTCAAAATGTATTCTGAACGTGTAAATTTGCCGAAGAACAGTTATGGTAGTCGGCTAGGTTGGCGCCAAACCTCGCAGACCGAAATCGACGCTGATCGATTTCGGTCCTCGCCGTATAATTAACCTGTTCGATGCTCCAGTTATTTCTTTCTCTCTTCTTTCCTTTTCAACTTTTTTTTCGTTAATTTTTTTCTTTTATAATTTTTTTTGGGATAGGTTAGGTCTGGATAATTACGTTCGTTATAGGCGTATCCGCAAACGAAAGATAGACCGTTGCGTTACGTTACGTTACATTTCTTTCATCGTCCAGAAGGATGTCAAGAGAACAAGATCAAGTTCGAATCATCATAAATAGATGCGTGCATTCGTTCATCACAAAACCGGGAATTCCATTTAATTAACCGCGTTTCCCTTCTTTTATTTCGCACTATATTTTCTTTCCTTCTTGCTTCTATCGAGCGAAAATCATTCATTAACCGTTCGCATTCATACATAAATAATCGACAAAAAAATCCAAATAAGATCGTTTTACTTCACCTCGAATAGTTCTGTAATTCATTAAACTTATCTCACAATTACTTTAATGAGATGCATTAACTACAATTATAAAGCTAATAAAGCAATCTTTCACCTGCACAAAAAAAAGCCTCATCGTTAAATGCGAGTGTTTTTTTACTGTGGAATTTTAAATTTAATTAATAATTGTTTCGTTTTTTTTTTCCACAACGTGTCTTCATAAAAATCTTGAAAAATATTAAGAGCACAATAAACTTCGTGTAGTCAAATGAAAACTAAGATTATAAAGAATGAAATGAGCCTAGAATCATAATTGTGACAATTGTGTATATTTCAGGAAATTTATATAAAATCACAAGTAAATTACAAAATTACAACTTCTTATTTTAATGAATTTCTCGAGAACTACGAAGAGTATAATAAATATTATATATTCAAATTATAATTAAGACTATAAAGAATAAAATGTGTAAAAATCATAATAGTGTTTTTAATAGTTTTGTAGTTATTTTCAGTTTAATTTTAATCTTGATTTAATTTCCTGAAAATTAAAATATTTAACATTTACTATTTTTCTTGAAAACTATCAACAAAATTGATGATAAATTGTTAAATGAGAACTTTTTTACTTTGAAAAATTTTGTTTAATTAATTTTTATTTTTTCAAATTTTGCTTTCAAAAACTTGTCTTTCTACTTTAGTAAAATTCTTGAAAACTATAAAGAGCACAATAATAATCGTATAGTCAAATGAAAACTAAGATTATAAAGAATAAATTGAGTTTAGAATCATAATTGTGAGTATTATGTATTTTTAAGGAAATTCATATAAAAATCACAATTATGTTTTGAAAAATTGCGTCTTCATATTTTAATAAACTACAGAGAGTACAAGAAATATTATATATTTAAATCATAATTAAAACTATCGAGATTAAATTGAATAAAAAATCATAACTGTAAAAACATAGATTTTCTAGTAATTTTCTATCAAAATTTACTTGATTTCTAATGAAAATCATTGTTTTCTCAAAACGTAACAAAAATAATATATAATCAAAATTAAAGCTAAGCTAATGAAAATAAAGAATAAAGTGTAAAAATAGACTCATAACACTTTCGCTTTGTGTTTTTTTTTAATTTGTTTTTTCTTCGAACGTAAAAAGTCTTCACTTAACTAAAAGTGTTTGCTTTTAAAGAATCGTAAAATGTTATTAGGTCAAATTTGTAAGCGTTTAACTAAAAAACGATATACCACAACACTCGCTCTAAAAGAAAGCTGAAATTTGTGCTCTTCCCAATAGATATTGTATTAAACATTTGCACATTCAATTAAGTGGAATTTCTAATTAATTTTCGATTACCCGGGTACAAATTTCTATTTGTCGATAATTCACAATAAGAAAATGAAATGTAATGAAATTGTAATGATTATAATGAAAAATAAAAGAGTTTTTGTTGTCTCTTAAAATTTTACTTAATTTTAGCTAAATTTATAGTAATGTTAATTGTGAATTATTTTCAAAGTTACAATTAGCATTGTTATGAACATTTATTTATAATATTATAAATTTCTCACAAACTATTAAGATTATAACAATTATTTCAAATTTTTGTTAAAACTAAGATTACAAGTGAATAAAATAAGTCTAAACTCATACGTAAATGATACATAACAATTTTATTAAAATTGTGTTTTCTAATTTAAATTTATTTCTTGAAAATTGCCAACATCACTGTATGTATTGAATATTCATGTTAAAATTAAAATTATACAGAACGGATCGAGTGGAGAATGATAATTATGTTGTTGTAAGGTGTAGCAGTAAATTACTATCAAATTTATGATTATGTTTTTTTAATGTGTTATTACAAAATATAATTTATTTCTTCGAACAAAAAAAAAACTAATGGGAGTACAATAAATTATAAATGTTTGCATTGAAGCTAAAATTATAAGGTAGTGAAGTGATGTAGAAGTGTGGATATTTGTGTGGCTAAAGTTAGTTTAGTAATTCGGTTGGGAATTTATAATTGGAATTTATTTTAATTTCTTCATTTTTCTGAAAAATATGGGATTATAATTAGTTTTGAATATTCATATTAAAATTAGTATAAGAAATATAGTTTTTTTTTATTAAAAAACGCTTTCTAATTTTCGTTTTTTTTTATAATATTTTAGTTTATTTCTCGAAAACTAATTCGATTACAACAAATATTGAATATTGATATTAAAACTAAGAATATAAGGAATAAAAGTAGTAACTAATGATATTTGGGTATTTTAAGATGGTTTTAGAAATTGGTTTACAAATGTCTACTTGTTTTTTTTTAATAGTCTTCATATTTTTTCATATTTCTCAAAAACTAATTGAATTACAACAAATATTGAATATTCATATTAAAACCAAGATTATAACGAATAAAATGAGTAAATTATTATATTTGGATCGTTTGAGATAGTTTTAGAAAATATTTTATAAATGTGTGCTTATTATTTTTTAAATAGTCTTCATATTTTTTTAAATTTCTCAAAAACTAATTGGAGTACAAGAAATATTGAATATTCGTATTAAAACTAAGATTCTAAGGAATAAAATTATTATATAATTAGATTTTGGTCATTGAAAGTGATTTTAGAAAATCGTTTGCAAATGTGTCATTGCTTTTTTTTTCAATAAAGTCTTCATATTTTAGTATATTTCTTGAAAACTAATTGGATTACAACAAATATTAAATATTCATATTAAAACAAAGATTATAAAGAATAAAATGAGTAACTAATGATATTTGGATCGTTTGAGATAATTTTAGAAAATATTTTACAAATGTGTCCTTCTTTTTTTGAAATAGTCTTCATATTTTTTTAAATTTCTCAAATAATAATTGGAGTACAGCAAATATTGAATATTCATATTAAAACTAAGATTATAAGGAATAAAAGAGTAACTAATGATATTTGGGTCGTTTAAGATGGATTTAGAAAATCCTTTACAAATGTGTACTTGTTATTTTTTAAAAAGAGTCTTCATGTTGCTTTAAATTTCTCAAAAACTAATTGGAGTATAATAAATATTGAATATTCGTTTTAAAACTACGATTACAAGGAATAAAAGGAGTAACTAATGATATTTCGGTCGTTTAAGATGGTTTTAGAAAATGGTTTACAAATGTGTACTTGCTTTTTTTTTTCTAATAGAGTCTTCATATTTTTTCATATTTCTCAAAAACTAATTGGAGTACAACAAATATTGAATATTCATATTAAAATTAAGATTATAGGGAATAAAAGTAGTAACTAATGATATTTGGGTTGTTTAAGATGGTTTTAAAAAATCGTTTACAAATTTGTACTTGTTTTTTTTTTTAATAGTTTTCATATTTTTTAAATTTCAAAAACTAATTGAAGTACAATAAATATTGAATATTCCTATTAAGACTAAGATTATAGCAAATAAAATAAGTACATTTTATAATTAGGTCTTTGGGTCTTTAGAATTTTTTTTACAAATATATCACTATATTTTTTTCCTGTAGTATCTCTATATTTTAGTTTATTTCTCAAGAACTAATATGAGTACAATAAATTTAAAACATATATATTAAAATTAATATTATAGGTAATAAAATAAGTCCATAAAGATATTTGTGCTGTTTAAGATCTTCTAGTTAAGAACTGTCAAAGTAAAAATTGTGTTCTGATACTTCAGATTGTGACTAAATGTAAAATAATGTTTTCCTTGTATTAATCTAATGCGCATTTTGATGGTACTACATTTGTGAATAATAGCGGAGGTGTGTCTGGAGATGGAATCGGATAAAATTCATCCGAATCGGAGCGACGAAGTTCGAATCCCAATTAAAAGATGTTGTTGAATTCTGATGAGTCTCATTCCTTATTTTTGTTTCGTTTCTTTTTGGCATGGGAAATTATAACGCGACGTAAACTTTTGTTTTCGTGTCTAGCTGAGACGGCTTTAAAAGTAAGCAAATGAAACATGAATTAAATATTACGAAAAGATATTGTCTAGAGAAGCGCAGAGAGAAGAAGAGGTAAAGGTGAGGTGAGGTGGAGATGGTGGAGGTACCGTCTATCTACGTGTATCCGGTGCGAGTTACGTGATTAACCTGGCTACTCGTTTCTCATCAATACGAAATTCCCATATGCATGCACACATTACGTTCGTGATACAAAAAACATAGTATAATTCTTGAATTACGTTGATTCACGAAACGCTCTTCGGATCAAAGTATTAATTTGTTCCAAATTTCTAAATAAAAATCAAAGAATTTCATGATTTGCTAAATGATTATTAAACTTACAATATAAAAACACACTTAACAAATATAAATAAGCAATTTCATTACTATTTTACCTACATTTATAACATATTTTTACAATTATCAAAAAATCTAATGAGTATATTCTAATTGAAGATTGCCTTTTATAATTTTTTACAGCTTATTACAGGAGAACGGTAAACACTACAAAATTGAAAATACGCTTATTGGAAAGGCCATAGTTTTATGTTTAATTACCATATTTGTTAATTCAATTATCATGAGTTGTTATGGAGTAATTAAATAAAATGTGAAGGCTTTAAAAAAAATAATCGAACAATCGCAATTACATGGTTAAAATTAGAAAATCGAACTCACCTGAGATATTTATAGTTTTTCTGTAATTAATAGACATTTTTAACATTTATATATAGTTCTTAATAGATAAAATATATTTAATTACAAAAAAAATAATAAGTATGTTCTAATTGGAGATTACCTAAAATCTCTGCTTTTTATATATTTTACAGCTTATTACAGGAAAACGGTAAAAGTTACAAACCTGAAAATATGTTTATTGGAAAGGTCATAGTTTTATCTTTAATTTCCATATTTGACGATTCAATTAGCATGAGTTGTTATGGAGTAATTAAATAAAATGTGAAGGCTTAAAAAAAATAATCGAAAATGGCAATTACAAAAAATATTGTTAAACTTAGAAAATCTAAGTAACCTGAGATATTTATAGTTTTTATATAATCAATATACATTTTTAATATTTATATATATTTCTTAATAGATAAAATATATTTAATTACAAAAAATTACTAAGTATTTTCTAATTGGAAATTACCCAAAAACACTGTTTTTTATACATTTTTACACCTTATTGCAGGGGAATGGTAATCACTACAAACGTGAAAATACACTTATTAGAAAGGCCATAGTTTTATCTTCAATCTCCATATTTGTTAATTCAATTAGCATGAGTTGTTATAGAGTAATTAAATGAAATGTGAAGTCTTGAAAAAAATAATCGAAAAATGGCATTTAGAAAAAAATATTGTTAAATTTAGAAAATCGAAGTCACCTGAGATATTTATAGTTTTTCTATAATTAATAGACATTTTTAACATTTATATATATTTCTTAATAGATAAAATATATTTAATTACAAAAAAATTAATAAGTATGTTCTAATTGGAAATTACCCAAAAACACTGTTTTTTTTTTATACAATTTTACACCTTATTACAGGAGAATGGTAATCACTATAAACCTGAAAATATGCTTGTTGGAAAGACCATAGTTTTATCTTTAATTTCCATATTTGATGATTCAATTAGCATGAGTTGTTATGGAGTAATTAAATAAAATGTGAAGGCTGGAAAAAAATAATCGAAAAATGGCAATTACAAAAAAAAATTGTTAAACTTAGAAAATCGAAGTCACCTGAGATATTTATAGTTTTTCTATAATTAATAGATATTTTTAACATTTATGTATATTTCTTAATAAATAAAATATATTTAATTACAAAATAAAATAATAAGTTTGTTCTAATTGGTGATTACCTAAAAGCACTGCTTTTTTCTGCTTATTACAGGAGAACGGTAAAAGCTACAAACCTGAAAATATGCGTATTAGAAAGGCCAAAGTTTTATCTTTAATTTGCATGTTTGATGATTCAATTAGCATGAGCTGTTATGGAGTAATTAAATAAAATGTGAAGTCTTGAAAACAATAATCGAAAAATGGCAATTACAAAAAAATATTGTTAAACTTAGAAAATCGAAGTAACCTGAAATATTTATATTTTTTATATAATTAATAGTATTTATGAACATTTCTTAATAGATAAAATATATTTAATTACAAAAAAAATAATAAGTCTGTTCTAATTGTAAATTACCTAAAAACATTGCTTTTTTATAAATTCTTACATCTTATTACAGGAGAACGGTAAAAGCTCCAAACCTGAAAATACGCATATTAGAAAGGCCAAAGTTTTATCTTTAATTTGCATGTTTGATGATTCAATTAGCATGAGTTGTTATGGAGTAATTACATAAAATGTGAAGACTTAAAAAATAATCGTCATTACAAAAAAATGTTTAAAACTAAGAGAATCGAAGTCATCTGAGATATTTATTGTATTTAGTAATGTATACATTTATAAATAGACGAAATATATGTACATAAATAATATAAATACTTCAAATAACGATTTAGTAAGAATGTAAATGATATAGAAAAAGAAAAATATCTTGTTTCAATTTTCATAAATATTAAATATTTGTACCACTTTGGTTGTTTATGCGTTATTTATTTAAATTCAAAATACGATCGGTGAAGCAAAGAGTAGAGAAGAGACACAAACTATAGTAATTATGCTGTAGCAATGTAAACGGAAAAGTCTATATGAATCTTGTTGTTGTTTTTTCTTTCAGAACATGATGTGGATTGATGAGACTAATCGAGAAAACGAAAGTGGATCGGATAGCGACACCAGCGGTGAAGAATTGCCCATATGGGTGAGGGGAGAGCAACGATGGGTGTCCGGAGTTGTCGAGGAGACCACATGCCAGGACATCATCGGTGTTTTACTTCACGATGAAGAGAATAGGGTTAGTAATATAAACATTTTTTATTGTTAGAATCTTCGTGTTTCTATGATTCATATTGTTCGGTTTTCTAGGGGAAGCAGGTCGGAACGGTGGAGGATTATCATATTACCGAGAGATGGAGGGGCGTTGAACAGCTTCTGGATCCGTACGCTAACATCTTGCATATTTGGAACGCATGGGGAACGGCACAACCTGAGGTACAATTTTTTTGTCTAATTTATACTTACAATATTAAAAAAAATCAATAGCATCAATGCGCAATGTTTACGAAGTGAAATTTATAGGGAAAGTAATACCTCACATAGTGCGGCTTCAAATAATGCGGTTTTTCTATAGTACGGTAGAGTAAAATACAAATAAATTCTTCAAAATAATCTTGTCAAACTAAGTAAATCGAAGTCACCTGAGATAATTACAGTATTTAGTAATATATAAATTTGTTAATTATCATCATAAATATCAAAGAAGTATGTTTTAATTAAAAGTTACCTGAACTTTTGACAGTTTATTACAGAATAACTATGAATATCATTAATTTGGAAATGGGCTAATTGGAAAGTACATAGTTTTATCTTTAATTTCCATGTTTGTTAATTCAATTATTTGGTTTTGTTAGCGAGTAATTAAATAATAAGTTAAGGTATATAAAAATTATTGAAAAATCACTATTACAAAAAACTTGTTAAAGTAAGAGAATCGAAATCACCTGAGATATTTATAATAGTTAAAGTATTTTTTTGCAATTATATATTCATTTTAATATATGAAATATGTTTAATTACAAAAAAATCTCATAAATATGTGCTAATTAGAAAATGCTTGAAAACACTACAATTCCCATATTTTGACAGCCTATTACAGTTTTACTATAAATATCACAAGTCTAAAAGTAGGCTCATTGGAAAGAGTATAATTTTATATTTAATGTCCGTATTTGCCAATTCAATTACTAGGTTTTCTTAGCGAGTAATTCAATAATAAGTGAAGATATAAAAAAATAATTGAATAATCGCCTTTACAATAAAACTTGTTAAACTAAGAGAATTGAAGTCACCTGAGACATTTGTAGTACTTAAAGCATTTTTTTGAATTTAGTTATTTATTTTAATACACAAAAATTGTTTAATTATAAAAAATCTCATAAATATGTTCTAATTAAAAATTACCTGAAAACACTACAATACCCATATATTGACAGCCTATTACAGATTAACTATAAATATCACAAATCTGAATGTAGGCTTATTGGAAAGCGCATAGTATTATCTTTAATGTCCATATTTGCCAATTCAATTAGTAGACTTTGCTAGCGAGTAATTCAATAATAAGTGAGGGTATAAAAAAAATAATTGAAAAATCACAATTACAAAAAAAACTTGTTAAACTAAGACAATCGAAGTCACCTGAGATATTTTTAGTATTTAAAGTATCTGTTTGAATTTGTATATTCATTTTAATACAGGAAATATGTTTAATTAAAAAAAATCTCATAAATATGTTCTAATTAGAAATTACCTGAAAACACTACAATTCCCATATTTTGACAGCCTATTACAAATTAACGATGAATATCACAAATCTGAAAGTAGGCTCATTAGAAAGAGCATAGTTTTATCTTTAATGGCCATATTTGCTAATTCAATTAGTATGCTTTGTTATGTAGTAATTAAATAAAATGCGAGGATATAAAAAACTAATTGAAAAATCGCCTTACAAAAAAACTTGTTAAATTAAAAGAATCGAAGTCACCTGAGATATTTATAGTACTTAAAGTATTTTTTTAGGATTTACTTATTTATTTTATTAGACAAAATAGGTTTAATTATAAAAATTCTCATAAATATGTTCTAATTAGAAATTAGCTGAAAACATTCATATTCCCAAATTTTGACAGCCTATTATGCAATAACTATAAATATTACAAATCTAAGATTAGGCTCATTGGAAAGGACATAGTTTTGTCTTTAATTTCCATGTTTTTTAATACAAATAGTAGGCGTTGTTATCAAGTAATTAAATAAAATGTGAAGGTATAAAAAATAATTGAAAAATCGCCATTACAAAAAAATTTGTTAATTTAAGAGAATCGAAGTCACCTGAGATATTTTTAGTATTTAAAGTATCTTTTTGAATTTGTATATTCATTTTAATACAGGAAATATGTTTAATTATAAAAAAAAAATCTCATAAATATGTTCTAATTAGAAATTACCTGAAAACACTAAAATTCCCATATTTTGACAGCCTATTACAGATTAACTATGAATATCACAATTCTGAAAGTAGGCTCATTGGAAAGAGCATAATTTTATCATTAATGTCCATATTTGCCAATTCAATTAGTAAGTTTTCTTAGCGAGTAATTCAATAATAAGTGAAGGTATAAAAAAATAATTGAAAAATCACCATTACAAAAAAATTTGTTAAACTAGGAACATCGAAGTCACCTGAGACATTTATAGTACTTGAAGCATTTTTTAGGATTTATATATTTATTTTAATACATGAAATATGTTTAATTCAAAAAAATCTCATAAATATGTTCTAATTAGAAATTACCTGAAAACACTACAAATCCCATATTTTGACAGCCTATTACAGTTTAACTATGAATATCACAATATCACTGAAAGTAGGCTCATTGGAAAGAGCATAGTTTTACCTTTAATCTCCATATTTGCCAATTCAATTAGCAGGCTTTGTTAGCGAGTAATTCAATAATAAGTGAGGGTATAAAAAAATAATTGAAAAATCGCCTTTACAAAAAAACTTGTAAAATTAAGAGAATTGAAGTCACCTGAGATATTTATAGTATTTAAAGTATTTTTTAGGATTTATATATTTATTTTAATGGGTTTAATTATAAAAATTCTCATAAATATGTTCTAATTAGAAATTAGCTGAAAACATTGATATTCCCAAATTTTGACAGCCTATTATGGAATAACTATAAATATCACAAATCTAAGATTAAGCTCATTGAAAAGGACATAATTTTGTCTTTAATTTCCATGTTTGTTAATTCAATTAGTTGGCGTTGTTATCATGTAATTAAATAAAATGTGAAGGTATAAAAAAAAATTGAAAAATCGCCATTACAAAAAAAAAACTTGTTAAACTAAGAGAATCAAAGTCACCTGAGTTATAGTATTTATAGTATTTATTTAATATTTTTACTAGAGAAAATATAAAAATTACATAAAATTACTCTCAATTATTAAAAATGATTAAATTACGTTAAAAAGTACATATCTTTATACAGTCGAGTCTTTTTTTGTGCTTTTTATTATACGGTTTTAAAATCCTCGATTAGTCCGATCTCAAAGAGTGTTTTTTTTTATTGTTAATTTGTTCTCAAATATTTCACAACTTCTTCTTAGAGCATTCATCATAATTACAATTTGCATATTTGAGAAGGTTGGCTTTAATTCATCATTATTATTTATAACCTTTATTAAAATATTTTCTTAATTCTTCTACGTTCGATCATTTCTAATTTGTGTTAAATTTTTTTATAATTAGTCTTGACATTACTATTTACGCAGATTCGAGGAGATTTCTTTTAATTCATCATTTGTAATTATGAAATAATTGTTGTTGAAAGAATTGTGAAAATGATATTGAAATTAAACTTTTTGGAAAGAAATCTTTGAAAATGTTCATTGAAATGCAGTTTTTCAAGAAATAAAAATGCTTATTTACTTAGATATTTTTTAATGGAAAACATGAACAAGTTTTGCAGAAGAAACAATCAAGAAATTGTAAATTAAACAGAATAATTTTATGATCTCTTTTCTTGAGGTTGTAACGATTGCGAAATGATTTTGATATTAAAAGTTATTTGTCGCTAAAATTGTGTAATGTTAACGACCTTCGTAATTAAGGCAAGTTGATGATTATGATGATTTTTCTTAATGATGTGATGTTTTTCAGGTGAAGATCTCGCTGAGGCGAATCAAGAACGAAGGCGGCAGCAATCTGAGTAGGAAGTCGAGGTACAGGTCGAACGCGAGTCTACTGTCGGAGAGGAGCGCCTTCAAGACGATCCATCCGAAGCGACTGGCCGCGTTGCAGAACGAGAAGCAACCGTCCAGCACGGAGGAGCTGCTGAAGTTGGTTCTAGCTCAAGGTAAAGTCATCAGGAAACAATTAAAGAAATTAAGGTACACGACGACAAAGCTTTTGTGCAGAGAGGAGAACCGTACTAATCGATTGATTGTATTGATTTGCAGGCACAGCGAACATCAGATCGGTTTCCTGGAAGATAAAACGCACAAGGCTCGCATCCAGAAGCACGGACGGAATTACCTTTTGGAAACGTACTTGAAGGGATTGTCTGAAGCTGTCGAACCTGAATTGGATAATATCACGTTGGCGGATAAGAACAGCGACAGCGGAGTGCTCACTGAAGGTGACAGCGAGCAGTCTAATAACAACAATAAATTGGACACTGAGGTAAGTTGGATTAGTGATAAATTAATCGAATTGTTAATTAATTTTTTTGTACAGAATTCGTTTGATCGTTTCTCGTCGCCTTCTTCGCACGAGTTCAGCAAAGATCTCCGAGATGACGACACCAGTTCTACGATCAGCGAGGCCACAGCTAAGGAGCAAATCGATCTTTACGAGAGAATCGCCAAGCTGAATAAGCGTCTCCTGAAGGAGGAGGAAGCCCTGGCGCGACTGTACGCCAGCATGAAGAAGTACAACAAAACCAAATCCGCGTCCGAAGACGTGAACAAATCCCTGACGCATCTGCGAACGAGGATGGCGAAGAGCTCGTGCGAGATGCAGCACAACGAAGTGGTCCTTGAAGAAACAAAAGACGCTATTGAGAGTCGTCGTTCGTACCTGGACACCCTCCACAGGGACCTCGTCAATGAGGATCAAGAGTTCGACATGCTTCAAACTCTCCTCTACTCGATCAATTTGAAAGCGGAACCGAAGAACCCCGTCCCCCATAATTCTAATTATACCAAAGAATTATTAGATACCTTAGTTTAACTACTACCTTATGGTTATTACTTACATATTATTTCCATTTTTATACCAAATATTTTTGTACCTAAAATTTTTTTTTTACAAGTCATATTAATTAATTAATTAATAATTAAATAAATAGTAATAAATAAATAAATAAACTGTAATATTTTGTAAATAAATATGTTGATGTTTCGTCATTCAATTATTTTTCAACTGTCTCATGGACCCCTCTACGCAGAACAACAAACAACTACTATTATTAGAGTCGATATTCCGAGAAACGTCCAAAGCGAAATAAAATTGCTCCTTCCCGCTTCTACGAAATTGTAGTCGAACCGCAATTACGGACCTCACGTATACAAAATTCTTTCCTTCTTTCTTCATCTTATATAACAAAAAATCAACATTAATTCAAAGAAACTATATTTTGCATTTTTATAAAAATCGATCTAAAACTGTACCAAAACAATATTTCATATGCAAGAACCTCGTAGTTTATATAATTCATATTTTATCATAAAACGTAGGCAACACAAATATCGTCAAATTTATAATTATATACTTAACATTTTGATATTAAACGAAATTAGTAATTGTTAACAGTTTAACAGTTAATTACATAAAAACCGTGATAACTATAAATCTTTCGAATAATTCACTAGAAAGCATGAATGTTTGCCTTAAATTAAAGTATTAATCGATGCTTGAATTCTGAAGGATAAAAGAGGGAAACGTTAAAGCCTAAAGACATTGCATTTTCGAGACAGTTTTTAACAAATGTGTTTCAGTTAATTGCTGAAATATTGTTATAGCTAGAGATTAGCAAATTTCTAGTTATAAACTTTATATAATTATCTTTAATTTAAGTATCAATTTATGATAATACAGAATGGTAACCAAGAAAAATTATTGAACGTGAAAACTCAAAAAATATCAACTTTTACAGTAAATTCTAAGAAAACCTTAAGAGTTACAGATCTTCTGAGTGTTTTACTACTAATCAAATGTATATTTCATTAATTAAAGAATAAATTGATGACTTTGTCTTAAAGGATAACAGAGAAAAAAGTTAAAATTTAAAGGTATTGCATTTTCGAGACAGTTAAGAAATATGTTCCAAATTTGACAGTTAATTATTGAAAAATCGTTAAAGCTAAAGATTCACAATTTATTCTTTAGAAATCTTATATAATTATCTTTAATTTGAGTATTAATCAATGATTGTATTACGAATTGTAAGCGAGAAAAATTGTAAAACGTGAAAACACTGCCAGTTATAATAAATAACTTTGTCAGTTAATAACAAGAAAACCTTAAAAGCTACAAATCTTCTGAGTGTTTTACTGGAAAGCAAATATATATTTCATTATTAAAGAATTAATTGATGACTTTGTCTTAAAGGATAACAGAGAAAAACGTTAAAATGTAAAGGTACTGCATTTTCGAGACAGTTAAGAAATATGTTCCAACTTTGGCAGTTAATTTTAGAAAAATTGTTTCAGCTAAGAATTCTCAAATTACTAGTTAGAAATCTTATATAATTATCTTTAATTTGACTAATCGATAGTTGTATTACGAATTGTAATCGAAAAAAATTATAAAACGTCAATTAAAAATAAAAGTTTTTTCAACATTGACAGTAAATTTCAGAAAAACCGTGATAATTGCAAATTTTCTGAGTAGTTCACTATAAAGCACGTATATTTATCTTTAATTTAAGTATTGGTCGATGTTTGTACATTAAAGGATAACAGAGGAAAACGTTAAAACATGAAAACACTGCATTTTCGAGGCAGTTAAAAACGTGATTGCTATTAATATATTGAATAATTTACTGAAAATCATAAATATTTGTATTTCATTAAAGTAATTGTGGATAATTCTTTCCTAAAGGATACCAGAGAAAAATGTTAAAACGTAAAAACGCTTTAAAAAAAATGTATCAACTTTCGACAGTTAATTGTGACAAAACTGTGAGAGCTTCAAATCTAGTGAATAGCTTAATGGAAAGCCTTTACATTGCTTTAAATTTGTTTGTTTTGCAGTTTATGGATAAATATATCACCTAACCAGGTTCTATCGTTGCTTAACTATCAATAATAATGTTTCTTTTTTACGTTGAATGAATGAAAAGATCATAGGAAGTCAGGAAGAGATTTTTTTTAGGAAAATGAGCGTTGTCAGATGTAGTTGAATAAATAGTTGTTGCATTTAATAAATCATTATTATTACTTAATGAACAAAATAATATATTTACATATAAAAAAAAATATAAAATAAAAATGAAAACAATATACACAATAATTTATATACATACGGAAAGAAAAGAGAGAAAAAAAAACACAAATATTATATATATATCAGTAATTATGTCATCATATATCTCATACGAGTTGTGGTCTCATCATCATAATTCAAAGATAACACTCATCGTACGCATATCAATAATAATAATAATAATGTAGGCTGTGCAGTGGCCGTAGTCAAGAGCAACCGTTACAACAATTGCACGTAAATAAGAACTAATGGCATATCAGTTAATTAATTAATTAATTATAGATGTATAAAATACAAAGTATTGCTTCTTGTTAGTCACATATTTTATTTATTTCATTATTTTTTTTTTTTGAAAAAATATCACTTATCCGTTATTTGGCAAACTCCATGCCCCCAATTACAAAATCCCATTCACTCAGCTCAAAATCCTCACACAATATCTTCTCATCATCATCTCCTTTCACATCCAATCATCAAATTTCTATATATATTCCTATTTACTTCACGAAATTTACTTCTTTCCATTATTATTTAGTTTTTAATATATTAACTCTTATTATTTCCTCCTCTTCTTACTCAAAACTCAAAACCGCTAGTAAATCGAAAACAATAATCGTCTCTTTTTTTTCTTCTTTAGTTAGTTAATAATTATGTCTGTTTCGATACGTAAAACACTCGCTATTACAGTTCATTTATCATTACAACAGCAGTACCTAATGCGATAAAGTATGTTTATCGTTTTTAAATTATTTAATTACTTCTTTTTGTTTTTTCAATATTATATGAGAACTATGGCGTACAAATGGCGTGGAATGGAGTGACTCGTAAACTCGGTGTATGTGTGTCTATTAGGATCATCTTTTCTCGTTTCTCTTTTCGTTTTGTTTAAATATGTATAATATAATAAGTAGGTATTATTATAACGTTATTATTCATGAAATATAGTACGCTATTCTAATGATTAATGGACCAATGTTAAATACATACACAGTTAAGTCCGAAAACTACCCAAGTAATGGAAATACAAGCACCCAGAATCACTTACGACAGGAAACAAAATGAAACAAAACGTAATCACTCCAAGGATAGAATTGATAATAGTTACGTTAATTATATGATATCGATGATGGTGGTGGTGGTAATCGGAACAACAATAATAAGAGAATAATAATCGTCGATTATTATTATTACAGGAAGTTTCGTTATTCTCCTTTTAGCTTCTTCTTTCCTCTCGCATCCTTTCTATGTGTTTTTTCCTTTCTTTTTTCCTTTTCCATACCATAATAATATATACATCTATGGACTAAAATAT
The DNA here is from genome assembly GCF_001412225.1 of Nicrophorus vespilloides. Taxonomy (NCBI): domain Eukaryota; kingdom Metazoa; phylum Arthropoda; class Insecta; order Coleoptera; family Silphidae; genus Nicrophorus; species Nicrophorus vespilloides. The sequence continues at coordinate 24,922 of NW_017096225.1, read as the reverse complement.
CTTCATATTTATATATTTTGCTTTATATATATATATTTATATATTTAATAATAAATTCTAAGGTAGCAATTTAACATCATCGTCAGTCGGTCCTAAAGTGATATCGACACGTGGCCCAATGCATTCAGTTTATATATGTTAGTCTATTTTCGCTACGTTTCTTTCCTCATTCTGTCGCACAGTTCTATCACAAATAAACATTTACTGTTAAAAAAAAAAGCCCGGAGAAAAGAAAGGACGTCGACGGCGGCGTTCCAAGTAAGAAAAATCACTATTCGAATTTGTTAATAATATCCATATAAAAAGCTTCTTCTTTTTTTCCTTCTGATATTATGTACATCCTTATTTAATATATATATATATATTACGCTCTATACTTATACATTATAAATTATGTGCAGTTTCTACATTGTAGACGTTAATCGTACGTTGAAATTGTATGTTTCCTCTTTTGAATTCATCACACCCTGTGTTTACAATGTGTATTTTGTTTTGTTTTTTGATAGATATAGGCCCTCTTCGTTTGCTCCATGTAGAGGCATTTCAATTGGACAGGTTTTTTCGTAGTAGTAGTAGTATTAAATATAATTAATTCTTATTATATTATTATATCTTTCTTGTTTTTTTTTTTGTTCACTCTTTCAAACTCTTCTCTTTACACATCATCGAATTCTTTTTTTTAAAAATATTGCCACGTAAAGTTACTACTGCCCTTTCCGTTTTCTTTCATCATATTTAATATTAAAAAATATTTCATATTTTTCTCATAGAGTCTTTTTTGTTTTTTTTTTAAATAATTACGTTTATGTACTTTAAAGAACGACTAGGATTTTTGGGTTTTCTTTTTTGATGTCGGTTTTCTTACGTTTGTTTCCGCTTTTCTTTCTCGTTTTCGTTTTGTTATGGCACGTTTTCTTTTAAAATCCCAAAGGGGTCGATTTTTGTTTGCGCGTCTCGGGGAAATCACGATTCGTGTCTATGTATTCGGCCCTTCCTCTGGCCGCTCTTCCGCCGTTTGCGCTTCGTGTCCCTTTGGAAGGCCACGTTTCCGGGATCGTCCGCCAATTGCGGATACTTGTGGATGCTGTGGATGTCGATGCCTTCGTAACCGTCGACGTAACCGTGCGAGATCAGCTCTTCCTTCTCCTCTTCGGTCCAGTCGCCGCGGCCCTGGAAACCTATGGCGACCAACTGCTTCTCCAGTTCCCAGGCCCTCTCGACGGCCCTCTTGTGGGCATGCCTCAAGATCCTGTGTCGCTCTTGCTCTGGATCAGCACCGTATTTGATGATGACCACGGCGTCTGGATTGTGAAGCCTCAGCTCCGTTCCAGCGGGCGAACCGTGCTCGGTTATCTCGTGCGTGGACACGTTGAACATTCCACCGAGTCTCCTCAACTCCTCGAGATCATCCTTGATCTTCAGCACGTTGTCCTTGACGAAATAGAAGACGTCCTGATCGTGGATGCTGAAGTGCATCTCCAAGAAGAACGAGTTGTTGAACACGGACGTCACGACGTCTTGCACTACACTGTTGACACCCTCTACAACACTGACCAAAGCCCTTCCATTGATCTTTGAGAGAAGCACACCTTCCCCGAACACGGCCTTCCTGTAGGCCACTCGCGGAAGCAGATTCCTCGTTTTCGGCTCCATCTTCAGCAGCGGTTTCGGCACGAAGCCCAAGTCCGAGAACTTTTCGTTCACCTGCACAGATTCAAAATAATGAATACATGAATACACATATATATCACCCAAATATATTTACCTTTTCCACTATGCATTGCAGTCCGGACATTACGCCGAAATCTGGCGCCAGTTGCCTAGAAATAACCGCGGCCTGCGGTCTGTATATAAGCTTATTCAGATATTCCGAACCCATCATGTCCTTCACGTTGTAGCCGTAGAGCTGCAGCCAGCTGTTCAAATCCGTCATGTACTTCACGTCCGATTTGGGATTGATGGGGTCGTTGTTTTGGAATCTGTATATAAACACGTCGGTCGGCGTCGTGAGCTTAGTGGCCAACTGTTCCCAGGCGGGTGTCATCCATTGCCCGACGACAGGATCGTAAAGCCTCTTCGAGAGGTACACCAACTTGGTGTTGGGATCGAGAATGCCGCCGTGGAAGTCGACCGGCAAATAGAAATCGGGATTCGTGTCCATGATGATGCTTCCGAAAGGCGTGCGTTTCATCTCCTTGATCAAATTACCGTTGATATCGAAGAGGGCGAGTGGTGAGCCGTTCTGATCGGAGGCCACGTAGAATCTTTGCTCGCTGGTCTCGACGGTGATGATGACGTCTCTCTGATCGTAAAGGAATCGGAAAGTGCGGCCGGTTTTCGGGAAGTGGACGTGCGACACGAGATCTGGGGTGCTCGGATTCGAGTAGAAGTACTGGGTCACGTTGCCTTTATCGTCGTTCCACGAAATAAGACGGCCCCTGTCGTCGTAATAGTACCACGTCTGGAACTTGTCTCTTTCGAAGGCGTGGATCAGCTGACCTCTGGAGTTGTACCGGTACTTCTGCTCGCCTCTCCTCACAACGTAACCGCGATTATCGTAGTTATTGAACTCAACATCTCCGTACTGCACCACTCTATCTCCGCTATCGTAGCCCAAAGAGATCTTCTCCTTTTCCTTGATAACACCGATAATGTTGCCGTTCTCATCGTACACGTACTTCCAATTGCTTGAGCCAACCACTTCGAGCACATGCCCATCGGCATTATAAGAAATCCTATCCATACTAGTCGATCTGCCGACGAGCAACTTCTGAGTTTTAATTCTATTCCTTGTATCATATTCCACTTCCAATCTAAACACATCGAACGATTTGATGTTGATCAAAATGGATTTAATCCTGCCGCGATCGTCGTATTCTGTGATCGTGAAGAATTGCTTGCCGCTGTCTTGCATCACCGATCTATTGAAGGTGTTTCTGTAGATGCGCAAATCGCTGATTCCTTCCAAGATACCGTAGTTCTGATGGAATTTCATCCTAAGCTGCGGCAATTCTTTCCCATTGATGTCCACGTCGATGGCGGACAATCGCGCATTACCATCGTACGAATACTTGTAATGAGCGTTATCCAAGCCGCTCTTGCTGTTGAACTTGAGCTTCTCGTCCTTCAATATGCCGGCATGGTACTTGAATTCCTGCTTCAATTCAAAGTTCGGTTCGACAATGTCCACATTCTTCACCAGACCCGAAGTCTCCTGGTACACATAATGTGTGGAACTCAATCCGGCCAGGCTAGTTTCCAATTTCCCGGTGGAATCGTACACGTAAGCCACGCGTCCCGACTGATGCGGGTACACTTTAGCAAGTATCTGTCCATCGTCGTTGTATATGATCTCGTACGGGTGGCGGTTCATTGGGGAGAAGTATTGGTATTTGAAGAATCCAAGGGACGTCTGCAGAGAGAACGTGTGAATGTGTCCTCTGGGTGTAGTCAATGATTGAAGCGCACCGGCTTCGTCGTATTGAAGCAAATAATCGGATCCGCGAGGCGTAGTCACCTTCAAAGGCTGCAACACAATTATTATGTTGTTATAGAATAAAATAAAAATAAATTAATTTGTTGTGAAAACTCACCAAACTGCTAAACATATCCTTGAAGGCGTAAATCATCGAAGAACCATCGCCGTACTTAATTTCGTTCAACCTTCCGGCCCTGTCAAAGCCGTAGGTTTCGCTCAAATCACCCCACTTCCAGTTGGTCAAGCGGCTGAATCTATCGTATTCCAATTCGACTTCAGAGAAGATGCCGTTCCTGGGTCCCCATTTGACGGGTCTCGCCGTTCTATCGTACGTAACGTTCAACAATTCCACGCGGTCATCCATGAAGACGGAAACGGAAGCGGTATTGCGATCGTATTCTAAAGTCAAAAGGTTGTCCCCGTTGACGCGTAACTTGCGTCCAACTTGTGCTACTTCTTTCGGAATAACGTTCTTGCCCTTGTTTTGGACGCGTCTCAAGAAGTATCTCCACTCGAATCTGTTGGCCAGATCTCCTCCGAGCTCGGATCTTTGCTTAGCTGGAACCGGATAACTTTCTCCCAATATCGGGTCCAACTCTGCAAGCACGCTGTATGGAACGGTATCAGTTGTAACGATGTGCCCCCAGGAGGTCGTGTATTCTACTCCGCCATCGGCCAATAGAATTATCTTTTGCTCGGCTTCTCCGACAATCGTGGATACACTCGATCCCTTAATCAACATGCTTATCGGTTTCTTGTTGTCCTGTCCGACCTTAACTGTCGCTCCCTTAATGCTCAGATCGAAGGACAGACTGATGACCTTTCCGGTTGGTGTTACGGCAGTAGTCAGTCTTCCGAATTCGTCGTAATTGTACACGTAACTCCTTCCGCTGCTGTCCAGTTTGGTTTTCAGCAATCCTGTTGGGCCGTGGTAATCGAACGTGACGTTGTAATTATCTGGAGTGCTAAGTTCGTGCAGCATTCTCATCCTGGACATCCGCAGTCTGCACTTTTGCCCCTTGGTGTTCTCGATGGAGTTCACCTGGCTCGAGTAGTCCCTGAGGAGGAAGACCTTGTTGCCGGCGGCGTCGGTGACGGTGCTCAGTTTTCCGTTGCTGGTGTTCACGTTATAAGTGAAGAGGTAGTTGGTCTCTCCGGTCAGTATGTTCTTGGTAGCGATGTGCTGTCCGAATCTATTGAAGATGTAGATCTCTTGCGTCTCCGGCGAGAATATCTCGTATTCCCTGGACGTGCTGGAGTCCGGTATGCTGGCCATCACTGATCGGATCCGGTAATTGGCCTGATCACCGATATGGACATGCCCGTCGGGGCTGACGGCGACTGCGGAAATTGTGTTGAATTTGGAATTGGAGGCCAGGTAATGGTCGGCCTCGTAGCAATCGCAGCCGCGCTCCAGGCAATTGCACTTCGATTCGGCGCCAGCGTACGGAGCTATTTTCCCGTCCGTACCAATCACACGGATGCGATTGATCCTCTGCGAATCGCTCTCGGCTACGTACAAATCTCCTCCAGCGCTGAAGGTGATGCTCTGAGGCATTACCAAAGTCGCATGGGTGGCAAGCTCGATGTCGTATCCAGAAGCGGGCGAAGCGCAGTGCAGAGGTCTTCCCGCAACAACCTTCACTCTTCCATCGGAAGTCAACTGGAGGATCATATGGTCGTCGATGATGTGCAGGGAATTATCGATGGGGTTGATGGCAAGTTCCGTGGGCCATCTCAGATGCACTTCCTCGATGTTCAGAGTTCCTTCGCACGGAATCGGTTTCCAATGCGACTTGTGCATATGGTTACCGATAACAGTAGTCACGATTCCATCTCGATCCACCATCCTGATGTTTGTTCCATCGGCGAAATACAGTACGTTATCATTGGAGACGGCAACGCCTTTAGGATAAGCCAATTTAGCGTCTCTGGCCAAAGCACCATCGCCGCAGTGCGCCTCATCTCCAGGCAAACAACGTTCACCAGACCCAACGACCGTTTCCCAATTCCTTTCTGGATCACCGTACTCTTCAGTATTCCTCACTCGTATAATTTGATGCGACTCCGGGTCTGAGATATAAAGCGTTCCATCCAAAGGACTGAGAGCCATGTGGTAGCGATAAGACACTCTCGTAGCACTAAAGGAATTGTAGTAAAACAAGCACAAGCTTAGTAAATCAATCGAGTCTGTGATTTGCAAATAACTTACTTCAAACGGACGACCGTTTTAACAGTTCCATCGGTTAGGATTTTCCTCACGAGATTGAAGTCGCCGACGAAAATGGAGCCATCCGGAGCGGTGGCCAAGGCAACAGGAGCCAATAACCTTTGTTTATTGGCCTGTCCTTCGCAGTCCTGGCATTCGAGTGGTCTCTGGTGACCATCGCCCATAGTTGTTAATATCACTCGCGGCTTATGCTTCAAGTAGATGTTCGAGCCGTCGCCCTTCTGCAGAATTCCTGGAAAATAATAACGCTCGAAATTTAGCAAAGCTGCAAACTAAGTTTAATTTTCAATCACTCGACACGTACCTTCGTGGAAATTGTATCTGTGATGGATATCCAAATTCCAACCGCCGACCTCCGAAATGCTCATATCGTGTCCACTCAATTTAGTGGTCTGCACGTCCCAAATAATGTCCTTACAATCCGTGTATTGGTAGCCAACTTTGACAATGGCCGTGGTCACTCCGTACACCCTTTGCCTGTACACGTTCAGTCTGTTCCAGGCGTACGTGAACTTTATAACCGGATCCGCTTCAAAGGTTTTCTCAAAGAGAATGCCCTCGATGGTTATTCTGAGGTGGATCAAATTCAGGGCAGTCGGGATAGTCTCCGGGGTTAATTGCAGTTGTATCGTCGACAAGTATCCTGCCGCTCGAGAACTATGATACACCAGATTCAGGCCGGTGCCAGGGATCTGCATGCTCTCTTGAACGACCTGAGATTCTGCCAAGATCGCGCTCTTGTCTGGACAGGCGCCTTGGAAGCCGTGCTTCCACGTAGCTAATACCACCGGTTTCATAGTGTCAAAGTCGTGGGCGCCGCAAGGTTGCGGAATTCCCATCATCGATTTCTCCTCTCCCGTAGTCATCATAACATCATCGATGATCACCACCTCGTTCCATGGTACCAAAACGATATGAGATTGAGGTCTGAACGGTGATCTTCCGAATTGCAGCGTCACAGCTCCACCTCCGTTCACCAGCAAATCAAACCATCCATCGTCTCTGGTCAAAGTGAATCCTTCCAAAGGAGTGCTTGTACTCACTCGCACTCCCATCAAGCCCATTCCCATTTGAGTAATAACTCTACCACGAACAACAGCGGAGCGGCTAAAGAACAAACTTTACGTTAATACACAGCATGGAAAGACAGGCACACACACGTTACGTTAAAGACAAACTACAGAATTACCAAACAACAGAGATTAAGCCAAAATAAACGTATTGACAAACACAAGTGGATATAAAAGAAAAGAAACCAGGCACAAACATGACACGTAATGGTAGTAACAATAGAATTACTTCAATAGATCAATTATAATCTTCGTATTTCTTTTCGTGTTTTTTTTTTATTTATTATTATTATTTCTGTTTTATTAAAATTCTGTGCATTACTGAACCTTACCTTGTGTTGAAGTGATTCCAGAATACACTGAGAGTAGCAGCAATAAATAAGAAAGCTTAACGTTAGCAAATTTCGCATTAGAGTATTGTAAAAAGAGAAAAAATGATTTTCCGATGATTTTCAAAAATACTATCGAATCGTATAAATTTTGGAAAATTGTTTGCGTGAAATTGAAGCTTCAATAAAAAAAAAGAAATGAGGGAAAATACACATAGAAAAGATAGAAATATATATATATATATAAAGAGAGAAGAAAGAGAAACAAATGGTGGTTGTTAAACACGTCACATACTAAAAGAAAATAAAGACAACAAATGGGACAAGTGTTCGACATGGGGCACAACAATGCATCTATGATTAAAATTTGTATCGTACATAGATGAACATCAAAAAAAAAAACACAAAAAAACCAACAACATTTAAATCGGAATCACCGAATATTAATAAAAATTACAAACATAGTAAATATGTTTGTAAGTAAAAAACGATATTCGTTGAGGGTTAAAAAAAAAAACAGGGATGTAATAGAGAAATGTAGTACCTTTCGTTGAATGTTTCTTGGCGAGCGTAATTTTGGAGACTGCCTTCGTCGATTAGGAACTTCATGCGTTCGAAGAAGGAAGCTGTGATCGCTGGCGGCTGTTTCCTGAGCAGAATGTCGATGGGTTTCGGAGCGGAGACGCACAGCTGGCTGTTCTTGCACAGACGGTTGGAGCAGCACTCCGGATCCTCGCAATCCACCAAACCATCTGCAAATATTAATTAGATCATGTGTTCTTGAGACGAGTCCACGCAGCGGAATTACCTTTATCGTTATCCCGGCCATCGTTGCAGTTCTGTTCGAGGAGGACGTTGCAGTCTGGGCCATCCCAGCCGTTCTCGCATCTGCATTCCCAGGCGTTGTCCGCGTTGAAGCGACATTGACCATGGTTGGAACAACTGTTCGGACATCCTTCCATCGTGCAATGCTTACCGTTCCATCCAGTAACGCAGAGACAAGTGCCGTTCTTGCATTGACCGTGCTCGTTACATCTGGGGTCGCAGAGCTTCAAATTGCAAGACTCGCCGCCCCAGCCTTGATCGCATTGGCAGGCATCGGAAACGCAATGTCCGTGGTTGCCGCAATCCAAATCGCACAGTTCTAAACGATCCGATTATTTAATAAAGAAGTTCATTTTAATATTGAGATACTTTACCTCTGGAGCAATCCTCTCCGGACCATCTGGGTTCGCAGGTGCAGGTTTGGGTGTCCAGGTCGAATGTCCCATGACCCGAGCAATCTGGCAGACACTGGAGGGCGTCTTTATCCATTTGGCCGCAATCAACGCCCTTCCAACCCTTTTTGCATATGCAAGTACCTTCGACGCAATAACCGTGGCCTCTGCAGTTGGGATGCGGGCAGTCGACTAAATAAGGAAAAGGAAACAGGTTTAGCAAATGCATATTATTAACTAAACTAATAGTTTTGATAGCGCCAACGATAATAAGCGAACAGATGGAAGCAGATTGTTTTCTTTTTTTTTTCATCATCATTTTCTTTTCCCTCAGATCCTTACCCTCTTCGCAGAATTTGCCCTTGTAACCGCGCACGCAAGAACACTTTCCGTTGGAACAATGACCGTGTCCATTGCAATCTGGTACTTCGCATTCGTCGTGTCTGAGGGAGCACTCTTTGCCCTTCCAGCCTGGATTGCATTGACACTCGCCGTTGATGTACTCTCCTCGTTGGCTGCACAGCACCGGACATACACCTAACAAGGAAAGGTCATTCAACATGCTATTACGATTTAATTTGGAAGAGAAGCGATTAGTTAAGCGGTTAACACTATTGATTTAAGTTTTTTTTTTACGTCATCCCCCTTTACTATCGATTTCCACTAAAACTTACTCTCGCTGCAATCGTCTCCGCCGAATCCTGGGTTACATTGGCAATGACCCATAAGGCATTCACCCTTTCCGCTGCATCCGTTCGGGCAGTTGTGGGTCATATCGTCGGCGACGGCGGCGATGAAGGCCACCTCCTGCGGATCACCGTCATCGTTGTAGAGGGACAGGAACCAGTGTCCTTGCTCCATGTAGTGCGTCACCTCCTTCTTCACAGAAGACTGCTCTCGAGTTAAAGAGCCAGTTAAATATACAGATAGTGAGGAATGCGGAGATGAGAGACTTACGTGCGAGGCCCTCGACATTCGAGCTTTAAACCCGCTCAAGACCTCCAGTATGTGGTATTGTGTGTGAGTGGGTAAAGCGTTGCGCCTGGCGTATACACCTATGCTTGCTCCACGCGGAATGCTATAGTCGAACTTCACGTAAGCCGCTTCGGATTGGTAGAATTGCATGTTCCAGTAGCCGTACGGAGGGATCTCCTTGGACAATCGTTGTCCTAATGATATTTGGGAAAACGTTGTCCCATCGGGTGGAAACGACTGGGCCGGAAACGTTCTCGCTCCTGTACACACACACCACAGAGATTCGCAACGTTAACAAACGATCTAACAAGCACCACTCGCGCTCTTAATTAATTAATTAAGCTATTATTTAACAACACTGTACAAGAAACTACAGACAATTATGCATGCAACAAAAAATTTAAAAAGACATGCAACGTGTTACTGAGCTGGAGATTAGAGCCATGTTATACTCCTACCTTCTAATATGAGAATGGGTGGTGGTGGTTGTGAGGAGGCTTCTGGGGGACAAGTGTATTCCGTTGCTTCGGTTGTGCTAAACGAAGTGGTATCCTCTGTAATTACAGTTGTAGTCTCATACTGGTCGCTGCTAGATTCCATCTCCTTTTCTGTCGTTAATTTGGAAACTGTTAGGTTTTGTTCAATCAAATCGTACGTTTCCTCGATGTTGTCTCTGGAATTGTTATCATCTTCCAGGCAAGGACAGGAGCACTGGCATTCGCCTCCTTCGACCATCGGCTTTTCGGTGATGTCGTTGGATTTGGCCCACTCATTCGGCACGTGCATCATCGCTGCAGGTTGCAACTTCTGCTGCTGCTGCTGGTGACTATCCACTTGTATTCCAGGTGATGAGTCTGAATTGCCATCGGTGGGAACAGAGACGGAAAGCACGTAGACTGATTGCGACGCGTACGGATTATTGGAATCCGATTCGGTGGAAATGGTGACATTCACCAGGACTCTTTTCGCGTTCGCATTCGATGGCTGAGCGTTCATCGACGGTATTTGAATGATCTGCACGTTGGCGTTCGAGTGATTCGATGTAATTACGTCCTTTGATGGCGGCTTTTTTTCCGAATCGTTTAATTCCTTTGATGTGTAATTAGGGAAATTCTTTTCGTTCTCCACTTTGACGATCTCGTCCTCGCCATGGTTGTACATTATTTTCGACTTCATCGTCGTCGATAAGTGCTGTTTTTGATTAAGCTTGACTATTTCGATCTCGTCCTGTCCGCCGTACGAGTAGATCGGGAAATCGTGCTGGATGACCTCGGGACCCTCGAGATGAGACGGTTTCATGCTGTGGCTTTCGCCCAATTTGCTGTTCGTCTCCATCTCGATCGACTTGTCTTTAACATCTTCGGCGGTGATTTCGATGACATCTTGCAGGATCTCCGGTGTTGGCGGTGATTCGGATGTTGACGGGATATCGTCCGATTCGGTGGTTGTGGGAATAAGGTCGGTGGTGGTTTCGGTCGTGGAGAGGGATTCGTTCGTGGTGGTAACTACAGTGGATGAGGACGAGGAGTTCAAATCGATATCCGATTGAGCTGTCGTCGTCGGGATTGCGGTGGTGTCCTCTTCAGAGTTCTCCGTTGGATCAAGGGTTGTTGTGCTGATGCTGACACCATTGCTGGTATTGCTATCGTCGTTGGTGTTAGTCACTGTTTCAGTTTCTTCAGTGGCAGTAACGGGCTCTGTACTACTACTTGGGAAGAATTCATGCAAGGGTGCTAATGTACCGGCATGCGTACCACCATCAATCTTAAGACTAGCAAGAGACCCGAAGGTGTTCGGATCGGATAACACAGACACATGCGGAGGACTGTTAATCTCTCTACGTTTTCTCGATAGCACGCTATAATAGTTACCTCCGGAGGAAGGGCGCGGTTTGCTGGCAGTGGATAGGTTCGTTTCTGAGGTGGTCGCCTTCGAGGCCGGCAAGATGTCGGTCGGGGTGTTCTCCCCGACCAGCACGGTGCAGGCCTTGTTATTCTGATAGGACCAGTTGATGAGGCTCGATGCTGCAAACAAACATACCAAACGTTCATACACCATTCAAGAGGTACAATGATGAAGATGACTTACCGAAGATAAAGGAGAGCACAGCGGCGAGCAACACCGACAAAGTTATGGAGACGATCGCCGTGCACTTCCAGGTGCATTTCGAGGCCAAACCCTTCCTGAAATGGAAACGGCTGGGCTGTGGGAAGTGGCTCGAATTTGGGCGACGTAAGTTATTGCGGACGGGCAGGACCGGAACGGGGGTGCCGTAGGGCAGACCGCACCTCTCGGCGTTCTTCATGTCCTTAGAGGGACTACTACACGATGAGTTTGATTTGTAATCCATGGTTGCATTCTTCGGATGATCTGCAAGCAAACAAACAAATAATTACATTTCCAGATAGAATCGACGCGTAAAGATAGAAATCGCAGCTTCCACTTTTGACACACACTCAGAGTTATTTTCCTTGAAATTCCAACAGAATGAGGATAAAACGAGAGCGGTACAGGAGAGAAAAGGTAAATTCACGGTTGGGTTGATCCTCTCTTTCGGCTTTGCCATCTGTTGAAGGGGAAGAAAAGAAATTCGAGTACCTGGCTCATTTCGAATCAAGAGGCCCCGACGCCCATTCAGGCACAAATCTCATAAAAGGAACACGAAACTAACGAATCCATTGTCCGATTAGTTATTGTAACTTATTTGGATTCAATGCAAAAACTAAAATCGACCAAAAATTCAATAAACAACAAAATCCATCTTACACACAAATATTAACAATTGTTCAATATCCCATGTTTCTTATTGTAATAAATATTATTTTAAATTTACAATAGAAAAAATCCAATTGGAATTAAGTTGAACACAAAATTAATAAGATTAGCACTTATTTTAATTAGTTTAAGTGAAAACGTCTTAAAGCGTACAAAAATAATAATACTACACAGATACAATGTAAGAAGTTTCAACGACATGCAAAATCCATCTTACACACAAATATTAACAATTGTTCAATATCCCATGTTTCTTATTGTAATAAATATTATTTTCAATTTACAATAGAAAAAAAATCCAATTGGAATTAAGTTGAACACAAAATATCTTATTAATTTTGCACTTATTTTAATTAGTTTAAGTGAAAACGTCTTAAAGCGTACAAAAAATAATAATAATACTACACAGATACAATGTAAGAAGCTCTAAAATAAATCAAGAATAAATTGAAATCTGGAGAGCAGAGAGCGGCAAAGTGTCTATTTCCAGATAAAAGCTTTTACTTTTAAGTACTTTTAGTTTTATTAAAACGCTGATAGACGTCTCAAGCACTCAACCCGTATTTTCTCTCTATTTCACTCACCAAAAATAAATATGAGAGCATTATCTGTGTTTAAGCCACTTGGGCCGAAACCGTGTTTAGTTTTCCAATATGCAATTATTATTAGCGTTGTTTACATAAGGGATCAACTTACAGAAATCCTACGATAACGAACAATTCTCTTATCAACCAAAATTTTGCCATGTTTGATTTAGATAATCACATTTTTCTTCTATTGCAATTCCTTATTTTCTGTATGTGTGTATTCAATGATTAAAGTAATAAATGAGTTTGAAATAACTGCTTTCACGTAATGAAATATGATGAAATAATTTCAATTGGTTAAATTAGAGAAGAGAGAACGTGTATATTTTAATCTGAATTAAAATATTATTGCAGCTCGTTTATAAACACATTACTTTCTGATTGATTCGATTTGCATGTCGTTGAAACGCGTTTATTGCTACAATAAAGCCAAGCGAATCCACCACAACTATTACTTTACTCCCCTTCTTCTATAAATATGTTTCTTTACAGTTATATAACCCAACTATATAACGCAGAAGTAAATATAACGCAGCTTGTTTCATGGACATTAGTACTTAAAGGAGAAACTAGTTTTATTTTAAACTTATTTAACCATTAAATCAACCAAATAAATTGATTTATAGTTTAATTAATTACTATTATTTATGTGTATTCGAATCCCTTAAGACGTTTATACATTGTGTAATAAATTTCAATTCTTTTCTACTTAAAAAGTATTTTCATCTTCCCAGTTTCAATTATTGTGAAATTGGGTCATAAAAATTAATTTATTGAAATTAATTTCAATGTCTTTGATACAATTTTTCATTGATTTATTTGTATGTATAAAATACTTCACAGAAAACGTGATTATCCTTAGAATTAATCATTCTCTCATATTTTCTTTCTTTTATGAATTAAACGTGTTTATTTACGTTCCACGCCGAATGGTAAATGTTTACAGCACTATTCCAAAAAAGATTTATAAACATGTTTCATTCTTTAGAAAGAAACAAACCGAAGTGTCGTATTATCTTCAAGTTCCAAAAAAAGTTATTTAATTTTCGAATTCCTATTGTATTCAGGAATTACAAAAACTTAATTATTATTTGTTCGAAACTATTAAATCATTCGAATATCGACATTTTTTAAATAAATTACGTAGAGAATGAGAACAAAGTGTAATATATTATACAAAGTTTATGTAGGTGTATTCCGTAACATTATTTTCAAATTACACAACTGATTTCCTTATTATTTCAATACACATATTTATTAATTAAGTAAATTAAAGAGTAAAAAAAGTTTTTTTTTTACATTTTAATACATTTGTTAAAAAATCTCATTTTTTTTTTGTTAAAATATGATTAAACTCAAATATATAATAGATATTTCTATTGTTTCTAATTTATTAATTTCATTTTGTAAATTTTTCCAAGTTCTGTTTCGTCAAAAGTATATAAATTGGATTAAAACTTGAACCCGTTTGTGTAGTAATTTCGATGGAAACAGTAATATTTTCTTAATAATATTACGTTTAAATTGCAGCGTTTGTTGTTGTTGTTCATGTACACTAATTTCTATTTAATGAACGGAGAGAAAGAGTAAATAGACTACGAGTAAATAAAATTGCGATAGAGAGACGTATTGTTGTTTTTAACTGCTTATTTCGAGTTAATTTCATACACACAAAACAGTTTAATTTTTCTAATTGTAAATTCGTTACAAAATAATTGATGAAATAAATAATTGCTAAATCGGATGTTGATATTTACTGAGTGCAGAACGTCGATTTTTTTTTTGTGATTTTCGCTGATGGATGCAAGAATTTATTGTCAAGTTACGCAACTTCTTCGGCGATTTATTGGAGAACTCGCGACGTACCTTTGTTGTGCAATTCCGAAAATTTGTACTGCACATGTTCGTACATGTGATCGTGGTGTACGTGATTGGAGCTGTAATAGTTTTCCTCGCAATTCCCATTGAAAAAGGCCATAATAGGTAATCCCAAAAATGAAGGAGAGTGTAGGGCGCGTGCACGTAGAAGATCACATTAAAGACACAGAGAACGCACAAAACTTGTAGATAAATTTAAAAAAATAAATAAATAAATAAACGCGAGTTGATCGAACACATCTAGCTAGGGTCGCGAAGGGCGCGCTTCGGATAGCATTTTGGTTGTGGCTGTGTATTCTGGGTGGTGGTGGTAGTAGTACTAGTATGGATGACTAGGGCTTCGATGCGCGCTAGGTATGAGAGCTGTGACTGCGATGCGATGCGCACTGTACGAGAGACGCGACTCGACTGGCTGAAAAGGGAAAAGAAGAAGCCGATCTGAACTTACTCAGTGTGCCCGTCGGTATATACACATTTCCTGAAGGTGTCCTGACAAGACAGGAGGGTTCGAAATCTTGACTAGGGTCGGAGGGTGGAGCACTTGCCAACCGCCCGTTAAGACGACTCATTGTTGGATTTCTAGGGGGCACATCTGGCGGTCGAGTGGCGTTGTCTAATAGACATCCTGCAATGAAAAACAAGAAAGAAAACCAAATGAATTGAGGACCAAATCCAAAGATTTAGAATTAAAGAAGGGACGAACAATGAAATTACTTATACGTCTCATCGATTTCTGAATAATAAAATTAACAAAAAAAAAAAAAAAAAAGGATTAGACGCAACTGTTACGTGTATCTATAATCCAATTACGTAAAGCCAAGGGACTGGAACGTGTTTACTTTTAGAAAATTCGTTACAAATTCCAAGCCCTTTTTTTTATATATAATTCTCACACACACTTCAGAATTCCACCTCTAAATTATTATACAAACTTACACACAAATGTAACAACCCTTGTGGAAAGCAATTAAAGTTAATATTTTATGACTTAAACGTGTTTGAACGATACTTTTTTCATTACTCAACTAGACTATTTGTTAAATTAATTAGTCTAAACACAAACAAACCCAAAATATATACAAATTAATGTTTGTAAAAACTAGAACAAATTGAATCATTTTCAATAACAAATTTATGCATTTAATTAATTTAGTTATGACGTAATCATATATAAAAAAATTATTTATTGAATTTAATGAATAATTTCACAAAATTTTGTTGATATTCAATGAAATATCATAATTTCTTATATTTATCAGTTGTTCACTATATTTATATAAACAGTTGAAAAAAACTATTGTTCTCAATGATTAAATGAAATTTCTTGTATATTTTCATTAGAATTATTAACTAAAATAAATTCAAAATTGTTAATTGAACTTTCGTGAAAAAGTACGAATTTTACGTTATTTATTTTACGAATTATTAATAAAAGTATAATACTTAACATAACTATTTACAACATTAACATAATTATTTTCTATATGATTTTATCTATTAATTTAGTATTATAAATAAAAACAACTAAAATTATGTTTAATATCAAAAAGAAAATAAAATAATTTTTGAGTTTCAAATTAGAAAATTTCATTATAAAATAACTTAGACTTAGTTTATAAACAGCCGGAATTGCATTTTATATATTTACACTATGATTCATGATTTATACCATTCTGAATAAGATTAGGAAAGTTCATTCAGGAAGTCAGTTTTATTATATAAAATGTTTTTATACTAAATTTACGAACGATTTGGATATGTTTTGATGCAGTTTTTTTTTGTAAACGTGAGTCAAAATCTTAAAGTCGACATTCTTCGAAACGTTCGCTATTAAATATTATGTTAAAAGTAGAAAGTGTTGAGACAACAAATTGATGTATGCAAGAACAAGTTATTTAATAGAATGATTCATACGAATCAATGCAGTAATAAATGGGTATAAAAAATATACTTAATAATATTCGATTTGTATTCGTGACTCATTCATTCAGATTAGAATTAATTTGATGATACATAAATATTTTTCTCTTCTTTTTTCATCAGTTTATGTTTTGTAAATGTTTTGTTCTATTATTACTTTTTAATCAGCTTATAATGAAGACTAAAATTATTTCAATATATTCAATTAATATTTATTTTTTTTGCAATTTTCTTTATTAACTTTATTATACTAAACAAATTCAAAATCCAAGATTAACTTTAACTATAGAAATATTCAATAACAAATTATTAATTTCTTAAATTTTTCCCATCCAAATTTTTCTTAACTTTAAAGCATTTTCAAAGGAATAGAAAATTGTTAATGGTAACAAATTATTGCTCGTACAGATCGAATCGCTTTAAAAAATTTACATCCTCCATGTGTATTTGCATTGTGTGCGAGCATGAGAAAATTGGAGCATTAAAGGGAATAGGTAAATTTTTATTCTTTCGCAAAATTGCCATCACGTGACGCATTCCGTTCCGAAGTAATAATGTATTTGTACTTTAATTTTCCTCACTTAAATATTCAATCTCTTCCGAAGGAAGAGAAAAGAAGAAAAAAATAATAATGAAGAGGAAAGAATAATAAGGAAAGGAAACGTTGCAAGCGGTCCACAATAATCATCCAAACAATAGGACAGAATTTTCAGTTTCCCAGTTGTAATAACAACAATCTTACGAACTAATTTTCTAAAAGAAAATATACGTGGATTATGTAGAAAAGCAAATATGAATTATGCACATTCTGACTACAATTATTTTTCTTACATGATTACTCCTGAGCAAATTACAAAAATATCAATTTTAATATAACATTAACTTTTTGAGTAATTTCAATTAACAAGTGATTAACACTAAACCTACCGTGACCGGTCAGATTGACCTTAAAAAGGTTATTGTTCTATAATTTAATCTAAATAATAGTCAATTTGTTACTGAACTTCCATAAATTGACGATTCTAATTTATTTTTATATAATTTCTATTAATTATACACAAATATGGGAAAGTTGTACAAAAGTTTGAAAAAAGTCAAATTGACCGTGGTAGGTTTAGTATTAAGTTAATTCCATAAATGAATAGTTACGATGTAATCATATATAAAAATTTGTTTATTTAATGAATTGTTTCACAAATTTTTGTTGATATTCAATGAAATATCATAAATTCTTATATTTATCATTTGTTCACTATATTTATATAAACAATTGAAGAAAACTGTTGTTCGCAATGATTATATGAAATTTCTTGTATTTTCATTGAATGAGTATATTAGAAATACGCATTAAATTCCTTTATTTTTCTGAGAATTATTAAAGTTAAATAGTTTTTCTGGACAAGTTTATAAATTGAAATATTTACTAAACTGTATATAAATTAAGCCTAAAATAATGATTTTTAATATCATTTTATGCAATAATTAAACTATTTCCATATACTTTTTAATCAAAGTAATGAACAATTAAAGGCAAGTATTTTTCGCAATGATTATATAAAAAATGTCTTGTATATTTTCATTAGAATTATTAATAAAAGTATAATACTTAACATAACTATTTACATCACTAACATAATTATTTTCTATATGATTTTATGCAATAATTTAAACTATTTAAACATATTTTCGTCAACGAATAATTATATAGAAAGTTCGAATAAATGACATGTGTTGAAATTACGTTGAAGCCTCAAGAAATTACAACTTCGAAGGTTATCGAAAAAAAAAATAGTTCTTTAATTAATGGTTTCTAGTGGATGGGATGAGCCTACTTCTTTATACTTTGCCTGTACAAAAATGATTATCTAAAATATTTATGGAGACATTCTTCAAAGCGAAGATTGGAAGAAGTTGAAGGAGAGAAAAAGAAATGTACGAGAGAAGTCATGAACAGTTACAATTAATGCAATCCAAGGGTTACGCATCGTTTGGGGCGGAAGCGACGGACGGAGCCGAGATTGTTTACAACCAAAAGAAGCGTTTCGGGATTGCCCTTCGATTCGCGAACGAAATTCTGTGGGAAAATGCGTAATTAACGAGCGACGCGAATTATACTAAACATATGTTTAGGCGATTAGAGCGGCTCTGTTTTTGGTATGAAATTACGCTCTCGCCGCTCGAGAAAACCGGAATCCCGTGCGACGACGCCGGTGGGGAATATAATTGTATAATATATATATATATACACACTTATATATATGGGTATACGCACACATTTATATAATACAGAGTCGGCCTTTTCTCATCTCATCTATAGGAAATTAATTATGGCAGGACGTTTTCCCGAAACTCGATTAGCGTTACGTGTTTTTCGTTGTTGCTTCTACTCTTGTTGTTGTTGTTGTTGTTGTTGTTCCAGGGCCGTGGTTCCCATCATTAGTGCTAGGTACATGAATACGTGATCTTTTTAGCAGAAGGCGAAGAACGAACGGTTCTTCTCCATCTCCTCTTGTTCACTCCCCCCTTTAACCCCTATTCCACCCCAGTCAGGAAAGAAAAACACATTCCTAAAACAGGTTATTTGTTATGTAAGAGATTAGTCCTGCGCGAAGTGTTTGCATAGGACTACCCCCCACTGCCCCACCGTTCCATATGTGTATGTGGACCGACGCCGAGGGTAGTAAATCCAAGTAAAATAAATATTTCCGCGTGTGCAGAAAATTCAGTCTTTCTCATTCTTGTTTTTTATCTCATTTTCTTCCATTTTCTGTTTTCCACCCCAGTATATAAATCGAATTAAATAAATATTGGATGTTTCGTTTCTTTTTTGGAGGGTTGATGGAAATCAGCTTTGTTTAAATGTCCTCCGAGTCAAAGGTTATGCAAATTCCGAATTGGCCTCCGGCTTGTTCTGACGTATTTATATATTATATATAAAAAAAGGAAGGCAATATTGTAATTGACTCATAAATCAACATTATTATTACACATATGTAAAATAACTAAAGAAAAATTATAATTTGAGCTTTAAGAAGAATATTTTATGTTTATTTCATTTCTGAAAGTATACGAGAAAAATAATTATTCCCATTAATATAATTAGATTTTCTTTTTAATTTCGCTTAAAGTCACATAAACACTCATCAATTCCTATAGATTCTAATTAAATTTGCATACTAAATGTTTATAATTTTTCCATTCCATTTCCATTAGATATTTTTTTTTTGAAGTTTCATATAAAAATGATGAAAATCACTTAAATAATAATTTATTACAAAATTTATTTATATACTTCGAATTTTTACAAACTCTCTTAATAATCGGGAAATTTATCGAGAAAAAGTTTAATTTATTAATTTACAAATTTTTGTTTAATTTTTTTAAGATAAAATTATGAAATTTCTTGAAATTTTTATACGAAATCGCTTAAATATAAATCTTTTAATCTGCTTTGATTTGCATTCTTGATGTATAATAAATCTTTTATAATATTCGTGAAAATCAATGAAATGTAAGGATAAAACCAAATTTCTTATAATTAAAATTAATGCTCTTATTTGTAGAATCCGAGAATTTCAATTAAATTCAATGTTTGGCCAAAAAAAACATAATATATTAGAAATATTTAAATATCATTAAAGAAAATATAAATAATAAATTTTTATGTGTTTTGTCTTGAATATTAAAAAAAAATATATATATTTTATAAGAATATTTGAAAAAAATAACAATTTA
The DNA here is from genome assembly GCF_001412225.1 of Nicrophorus vespilloides. Lineage (NCBI taxonomy): Eukaryota > Metazoa > Arthropoda > Insecta > Coleoptera > Silphidae > Nicrophorus > Nicrophorus vespilloides. The sequence continues at coordinate 4,728 of NW_017096225.1, read as the reverse complement.
TTATTATAAAAATCCAATAATTTCCAAATTCAGAAGTATATGCATGTGTTTTCTTCATTTTTATTTAGTCCAATTAGAATCATATTCATTTTTCAAGTATATATTTATAAAACTACTACAACAATAATAATATAAATGTACAATGTGTTTTTTTACATTAGATTTGTGTTTAAATTGGTTGTGTTTTCCTACGTGACGTAACTCGTAGTGATTTTGAAAGATGAATAGAATTATTTTGTATTTTAATATGATGTTAATTGGGACAATGATGTATAAGGAAATCTCATCAGATTCCTTCTAAGAGGAGGAGGAAGGACGAAGATGAATCGGGTATCGGAATGCCATTAAGGCGCATTATTTCATCGGATGACACTGCGCATAAGGAGGGTGCGATTGGGTTTTTAAATGATTTTCCAGGCCGTGCGTGGTGGTCTCCTGTGGTGCAAGAGGAGAGGCGGCAGCAGCGTCCTACCTACTCAAAAATAGACTTCCCTTTCCCTGTTCTCATCACCATAAATATTTACACAAGCAATACAAAAACATGTTTCGGGCTTTCCTTTCTTTCTCTCTCTCTCTTCATCTCTACGCAACCACAGTTCTTGTGTGCTATCCTTCTCCTCCTGCCTTTGGGAAACAAAAAAGAAAAACGAAGAGAGAAAAGTGGTAATAAATAATGTCCGAACAGAACAATATAGTAATCTATCCAGTCCGTTGTGGTCCACATCTCCGCGCGAACCGCACGTCCCTTTTAATACACGGCACGCTGCGAGAGACGTGTTCGTAAAATGCAAATTGAATGGTGAAAAAAACACGAATGGGTCAGGTGAGATGACATGGGTGGTCCAACAAAGTAAAAAGTTTAGACCAAACCGTTTGTTGTTGTTGTTGTCCTCCCTACGTGCATCATCACCACGAATCGATGTCAACTGGTGTGCATGTACCATAACCAATGGTTGTAAACAAAAGAAAAAAAGGCAGATAGGGCAATGTAACGCATGCATTATCCTTCGGTACGTTTCAGTGAAGAAGCCAATATTGTGGGCACCGGGACGTAACGGAATTCCGGTGAATAATTTATGTATTGTTCATTAAATTACAGTGGGGTAACCAAAATAGCCGCAGTTTATTAATAGAGCGTGCAACTTGCATTATACATACACACGTAAGCAGCAATACGCAGCAGATCTACGGCCTCTTTCCTCAAACGAATGTGTCTCTCCGTAACGTATATTATTGATCTACCCGTTTTCCTCAACCGCACCGAAAACAAATACACTTCTTTCTTTTTCCTCCTCATCTTTGGTTTAAGTACCCGCAAGCCTTGTTTTTTCCCCGAAAAACTGTTCGCTTTCGTAAATTACGACACTAAAACCTGGAGAGCAGATAACAACGAACATCTTAATGAAAAACTAATATTGTTTCTATCGCTTATTTTAAGTTTCTTCTCCGTGTTCGATGATTAAAAGGACATTACGTTTTTTTTTTATAGTCATTCTTTATAGCACGATCCTTGCAAGAGGTGCGAATTGAATTACTTTTTATATGTCAATAAGCTCAAGGAAAAAAGAGTTTACGATCTGTTATCCACAATTTCTTGAATAGGCATTAAAGATTGAGTAAACACTGAATTTGAATATTCAATAAGAAAATTTATATTTGTGTCTCACTTATAGAATTTCTGTTATTTATTTTTGGTTTTTGGAAATTATTATATTTTTAAAACAATAAATTGATTTTCTTGAAAGTTCAAATATTTTTTTGTTATAATGTTTCGAAAATTTGAAATTTAGTAATACAATTTACTAAATTATTTGATTAATACCAGAGAAAACGCATGCATATACTTCTGAATTTGGAAATTATTGGATTTTTAATTGTTATTTTTTTTCAATATTCTTATAAAATATATATATTTTTTTTTTTAATATTCAAGACAAAACACATAAAAAAATATTATTTATATTTTCTTTAATGATATTTAAATATTTCTAATATATTATGTTTTTTTGGTCAAACATTGAATTTAATTGAAATTCTCGGATTCTACAAATAAGAGCATTAATTTTAATTATAAGAAATTTAGTTTTATCCTTACATATTCATTGATTTTCAAGAATATTATAAAAGATTTATTATACATCAAGAATTATATTTAAGCGATTTCGTATAAAAATTTCAAGAAATTTCATAATTTTATGTTTGACAAAAAAAAAATTAAACAAAAATTTGTAAATTAATAAATTAAACATTTTCTCGATAAATTTCCCGATTATTAAGAGAGTTTGTAAAAATTCGAAGTAATAAATTAGTATTTAATTTCCTTATACATCATTGTCCCAATTAACATCATATTAATAAAATACAAAATAATTCTATTCATCTTTCAAAATCACTACGAGTTACGTCACGTAGGAAAACACAACCAATTTAAACACAAATCTAATGTAAAAAAACACATTGTACATTTATATTATTATTGTTGCAGTAGTTTTATAAATATATACTTGAAAAATGAATATGATTCTAATTGGACTAAATAAAAATAAACATTTTTTTGAAAAATTTAAGCATTACAGATTTACTAATATAGGAAATATTAATATTTAAAACTAATTAAATATGGTATTAAACATGTAACAAAACTAATTTGGATTTAAAAATCAAGCATAATTTTAAATTTTCATATAATTTTGTTAATTTATTGCAAACAATTTTACTACATAATTAATGCCTTACTAAAAAAAATAATACTAAATCCAGCAGTGGTTTAAGCTTTAATATAGTGTTATCGTTCTTTTTGGAAGAAACGCATGTAATTAAATGTCCCGAGTTGCAATACTTCTGTCTTCGAGGGATCATTTGGCTTATTTTCATATTTACGACCGGTGCCTAACGTTATATTCGTTCTTGAAGAGATTAGCCACGCTCTTCGTGATGTTACGTTTTTTTTCCATCCTACTCAGGCTTTTATATGAGTGATATTAACGCGTCTTCAATTTCCACTCGGGTTATTGACGGTGATGTATTAAGGGACGAGTAGGGTGGTCCTGGGTTTAAGTTAATGAGTGAGAAAGGAGCGGGCCGGGATTTATAGGGCATTGATGAAAGGGGATGCGAAGCGATGGGATAGGATAGGAAAGGAAAGGGCGCTTCTGCCTGAGTCGGTGTCATGGGGTTCGTTCCATCGTATATACATAAATCGAAGACAGCCTTGGCATTGTATGAGACGCTGAAAAACTGGATGAAACGTCGAAGACGGATGAAGCTGAAGCCGGAAAAAAAAGTAGAAGAAATGTGATGAGATGAGAAGGAGCGAATAGCGGCGAGTCGTTGAACCCGGCAGGCGATAATCCCGAATCCGAATGTGCATGGATATTATTATTATTATGATTGGACTGTGATTAGCGTCCTCGGGTTACGAGAGAAGAAGAAAAAATCAATCGGAAACACACCTTGGTAACAGTTTCGCCAATGTCACATTTGGAGGAAAAAGAGTTGGAGGAAGGTTGGCCGTGGGCGTGCAAAACTCCTCAGGGCTAGGTGATTAACAACTCCGAGGAAAAGTTTCGCAATCGTCGGAGGAGGGAAGACGCGAAGAAGTAGAAGAAAAAAAAATGTATAAGAAGATGTAGGTGGGTGGATGAAAGTAGAGTGGAGAGCGTAATTTTATAATTAAAACACGGTAACGGCGTAATTAGCTGTTTGTTGTGTATAATTTCGCTTCTTCCTGCTCTCCTTCAGTTCCCATCTCGCTATTTTTGTTGGCAAATTAGGCAATACCGTGGATAAGTTCCAAAGCAAACAAATCCTTCATACGAATTTTGTTAAGAAAACCGCCCGTTCTTGCATTGTTGTTACATCGTTAATTGAATTATTTATGAACTTTAATTAGATTTTCTTATTGCTCCAGTTGCTACTGCGCGAGATGATGATAATGTTACAACATCGAGTCACTTTCGATGCGTGTCCTTGCGTTTTCCACAAGCAAACGTTAACAAAAGCGTGGGTATACCTGTACACCCGAAATCTGAGATTCAATTGCTTCTGATTTTCAACAGAAGATACACCTTTACAAACATTAAACATTCATTCAATTTTACCAAACACGATCAAATTTTCTTTGTATTTATTCTTAACCTAACATTTTAGTAAAAAATCTTTTATATTTTGCCATTATTTGGGCCAAAAACTTATATTTTTGTTCTTTGGTTAATTTTTTCGTAATTTCATTATAGAAGATGAATTACAAACAAACGGATGATACCACAGCAATGCACTTTCATATACATCTTTTTGATTCAATCTATTGTTGTTTCTGGGAAAATCACTAAAATGTGAATTTACAAAATGCGTATAAAAACAGATAGAGTTGAGATAGACTCAGCGGTCGGGGAACCGGGGTAAATTACCCAAAATGGGGTAAAAATGATTTTTTTTTTGGGTAATAGGGAAATTTTTCTAATTTCATCTTACCAAAGTCAGAGAGCAATTCTCTGACTACTTTCCAGATCTTGATGTACAAACTGTGAATTGGGTTGTAGATCCTTTTAAATGTGAAATTACTAACATACCAGAAGAACCTCCAGGTTTGGCAGAGGCATTTCTTGAACTTCCATCCAAGACTGTATTCAATTTGAGACCAAAGCAAATCTGTCGTCTTTTTGGTTGTCAAAGACTGCAAAGGCTTTCAAAATTGCAGATGAGAAGGTGGTAAAAAAATTGCTGCCA
>NW_017096224.1:16896-17384 GCF_001412225.1 Nicrophorus vespilloides | reverse complement strand
TATCAATATCTCCACTTCATCCTTTTTGTTTCGCAGACTATGGATATTTAGTAGCACAACCATTATTGACTTGTTGTTAGTTATTTGCTATGCTTCCCTGATCTCGATATTTGGGTCTCTTAATTCGTTGGCTCTGTTCTCTGCCATGGCCAGGTCCCTCATATGGAGATGTAGCCTATTCCCAGAAAACGCCTCCGTGATGTAAACATTGAATCTCTCCAACATTTTTTTCCTTAGTTTATTCAGTAGTTCGGATCTATTTGCGTTTTCCGGATTATTTATCTCCTCCATGTAAGTGTCAATTATTATGTTATTTATTGTAATTGGTTTATGTATCTTATCCATATTCGATCCCATCACTGGCAACTCCTCTGATCGTTGGTTCTGTACTCTTACTCTCATGTTTGGTAGATCCTTTATCGGTTGATGCGGTCTTTCTGGACATCTCCAGACCGTATGGTCCTTCTGCCCGCAGTGTCTACAGCTAG
>NW_017096224.1:15934-16875 GCF_001412225.1 Nicrophorus vespilloides | reverse complement strand
TCTGGTTGACCCATGATAATCCTTATCATATCTGTCGCTTGACCTGTTGCTCTGGAGATTATTCTCCTGCAGAATTTATGTTTTATTCCTTTTCTCTCCAGTGCGCTACTTATGTCTTTCTCGTCTATTTCTTGGGACTCTTCTTATAATAGCCGAGTATGATCCCTGTTGTTCCTGTGTCGTTTTCGCTCCTCTCAATCCCATACCCTCCGTATAATAAATTTTATAATTTTTTTGTTAATAGTTTTTTATTTCTTTGACTCTATCTCTATCCGTTTTTATTAGGAAGCCTGACTTGATGGTTATAATTTCCTCATCTTCATCTCTTTCAAATGATTTCCATTCGTCCGTTAGTTGTTTTCTTGTTGTACCCTCAGAGGATGTTAAATAATAATAATTTTTATACTTTCTTTTCAGTTTGTTAATTAAGTATGTTTTGTTTGCTGAATTTTTTTGATACTGTAGATGTTGATTTATTGGTTGTTTGCCTGTTGATTGTTTTCTGGTTTGATCTTCGTTTACTTGCGTTTGTAGACCCTGTTGCAGAAGCGGCTCCCGCTGAGACATCTGTTGAAGTTCATATTAGCATTAACTGTTATATATGAAAATAATATTTTTAGTGATATTAAGTAATCAATGCTTTATCACGATTTATACTAGACAATAAAATGGTCGATATCTCTTCTGAAGTGAATTAGTTGACTGTTTTAAAACAAATTTCTTGACAAGGCGGCTCCTGCTGAGACATCTGTTGAAGTGGCATTTGCTGAGCAGCTCCTCGCTGCTGTGCCGGTGTATACTGTGTTTTTTGTGTTTCCTTGATTTTTTGTTGTAATAGATTGGCTTTATATGTTGTATCCTCCCACTGCTTTATCAGTTGTGCCAGGTTCCCGCCACCACCGCTGCTAGTCCCTGCTTCATCGTTGGCGTTCGCCTTTTGT
>NW_017096224.1:0-15909 GCF_001412225.1 Nicrophorus vespilloides | reverse complement strand
CTATGATCGATTGAAAATTTTAATCAAAAAGTAATAAAACATTGCTCCTGTAAAACAAAGAGCAGAATATTTATATAAATAAATAAAAATTGATGTATAATACATATTATGTTTATTTTGTAAAAAATAAAATAATGAAATTATAATTTTGTTTATAATAATTATAATCTTTATTAGTTACAATACAAACAAAGGGCTATCGACCTAAGTCTTTCCGCCCAGCTTTTGTTAATATTTATTCGTTAATTTATAAAATAAATATTATAAATACAAGTAAACCATTAATAAAACAAATCAATATAATAAAAATAAATTTGACTTTGCCTCCTGGCCCCACATGAATTTCTCTCTGTGGGACGTGAGCTTCATACTGGGAAACATTGGTCTATCTCTATATGGTATCAGGTTGTGGATTTGTTATTTTAGTCAATTTGCGTTAGCTAGATGATAGGCTTACAGCATGAAAAGATGTAAAGTAACTTATAACTAAATATTAATTGTAGATATATTTTAAATTTCAAGTACATAAAACTAAAACATTAATACTTAGAAAATGTTGGACTTGGAAAGTCAAGTCACAATAATGTAAATAAATTTAAATCATATAAATTAGGACAAATCGAGTATTTGGTTTTTTTAAGTTTTTAGGTTGGCTTTGGGTTTCTGTTTTTTTCTTTTGTTTTTTTCGTTTGTCACCCGGTACAACGAATTCCTCGTCAGCTGACGAGGTTTCTTCCCGGGGCATTTCTGCCTTTTCTGGGCAGTGCTGCTCACCAGTATTTCCTTTGTTTATTCGACTGTTCCAAGTTGCGTATGTATGTTAATTTTTGTATAATTTTTATGTGAATTGCCACTGTAATGCAGTCAAGAAGCCGGAGCCCACGAGAACGCATGCACCGCTTGTACTACCAACACTACTTCAATGAATTTAAGTCGCACATTGAAAACAATTATGCTTCACGCAATAAACATGCTCTCATTAAAACAACAACGATTTATATTTTCATATACTGAAATCAAATTATATGCTGTATGAAATTGCGTTATTGTAAACTGTGTTTTACTAATAAAATCCATCGTAATATAACATATTCACATATTTTATACGAGAATCGCGTTGTATCAAAAAGTTATCTCAATACATTTAATGTATTGTAGAAATTCGCGTTATGTGCTATAAACTAAATTATTTTCTAAAAATATTACAAAAAACTAAAGTTTGTCTAATGCTTCGGAGCCGCATGCAGCTCTTTTGATGAAAAAATGTGACTACCAGACTTCGGTGACTATGTTGGAAAATAGCGATCATAATACTATGTACGGCTCCTTACCTTTAAAATGGCTCTTTGCTACAAAAAGGTCGACGACCCTTGATCTAATCAACTACGGGTATCCCCGGCTTACAAACTAGTTCCGTTCCAAAGAGTTGTTCGTAAGTCGGGGGGAATTTAAAAAATTTAAAAAAATACTTATTTTACCACAATTTATCATGGTTTTTACTTTTATAGTAAAAGATATATTAAAATAAACAAAATACTTACAAATACTTTTCAATGAAGACATCCAAATTATTTAATAAAAAACGACATAAGAAACAAATGCAACAAAAGAAATTATCAATTTTTGTTTAGACAGTTAATTGTAACAAGTTAGAGCTTTTAGAATTTTGTTCGTAAGTCCGGAAGTTCGTAAGTCGTAGGATACCTGTATCGTGTTTAAGCGCAACAATGACTGTAAATCATGGCAACAGTGTGCCTGGAAAAGCTTAGCTCAAAAGAGTTAAGCATGGAGAAGAGTAATAGTATTATTAAGTAACGTTGAGTATATAATAATTCATGTTAACGTAAAGGATTGTCTTAAGTATCGTTGAATAAGGAAGAGTATACTTCTGAGTATATAGTGTAAGTATAAGTATATAAGAAATAAGTAAAAAAAACGACTTCTTTGAAACTTCAAACAAGTTTTCATTCAACCGCGTAACATGATCTTTCGTCAAATCAATAGATATCAAATTTAATAAACAAAGAAAACTACAAAAAAAGTAAACATAAAAGTTGTAAAATTGAATGATAAAGTTATAAACTGAAGGAGTTTTGATAAATGAATAACTGTTATGAATATTTATGCAGCAATTCGCGCAATTAATGCTGGAGTCTAGAAATAATATTAAACGGACCCCGGCGCATTCACATTTGTAACAAGTTTCGTGACATCAACTTTAATATTCATTATAAAACATTTCTCAGAGATTAATAAATTACAATTGAATTATCTTTATAATTTCAACTTATTACAATAAATATTTTATAAAATAACAATTTTTAAAAATAAACGTAAAATATAAATAAATTTATTTTTTTTACAATCTGTTCAACAATGTGAACATTAAGTAAATTTAAGATCGTGGTAGGTAATCTTTCACGGTGGATAGTTACCATTATAATGGCTGTCGTCTTGTAGGTTAACTTCAGTAGTATATTGATGCTCTGCGATTCCACTATTTCCTTTGAGTGTGAATCTGCTGCTATCCTTAACTTGTCATTATCCATTGATATGCTGAAGGTCCATATGCTGAACCTCATTCATTTCACTGTCGATCTGTGATGAACGATGGCCCTATTGCTGCAGGCACCGAGAGGGCTCATAAAGGGCTATTAGTCGCCCTGTATAAATAAATTGATTAAACTCTCCTCTAACACGATTTTCATATATCGTTTTAAACTCATGAAGTAAACATTTTCTATAAAATAAATAACAATAACTTAAAAAATATCGTATTTTGTTTTTGATATATGTCAAGTATCAACGCATCGTATGATTGACGTTTTTCTTTAAAATAAAGCACGTGACTTGCCTATTCTCTTTGTGAATTATTTTTTAAAAGAGTTCAGTCGGTTGGAAAATTGACAGATATTAAAGTAACATCGAAAATTCCTTTTGGTGCAAACTCAGCAACAAATTGACACACTCGGGGAGAAAGTAATTAACTTTTCGTGAATTCCAGAAAGTCCGTATAATATTGTTAATTAAAAATAACCGAAATTCGTGCGACGAATTAAAACATTTTTTTTGTTTCACAGCCAACGTTCAAATATATTAAGTGGAAAAATACACACGAAGTAAATAAATGAAAACGTTATAAATTGAATTAGAAAGAAAACAATTAATTGTAGATAAATATTACTTTTTTTTATAACCATATTTATTCAAAGTCAATTTGTTTTAGTAACTAACAAGAAATATTCAATTTGCTAAATTATAGATAAATATTAAAAAATATATTTATTCAGTTGTGTTTTAAAGCGAAGAATAAAAAAACACATTAAATCTACGAAATTATACATAAATATTAATTGGAAATAAAATACATATTTTTAAATGTAATTATTATTTGCTTATTTTTAGGTCTTACAAAATTATTTCTATATAATAAAATTTACTTGTTTTTTTTATGATCACTCGATTGAATTATTTCACGATTCTTGCTATTGGTATTTGATTTATTTACGATAGAATTGTTTCCGTAACCGCAACCGCAGATCCGGGCAACATTTTATAGGGCGCATAAAACTTTGAATCAATTTGTGTCGTTATTTCTCACGAACATAGAACTTTTCACTCCAATCTTTATTATAAATTTGTTTCGAATTGAAATATTTGTTTTTCTCTTCAGTTGATTTACTTTCCTCTAAATTTCAAACAAAAAATCGAACATTCATTTTTTTATAACGAAGTATCCAATAAATTTACAGTTTATTTAGAAAATTTATACTTTGTGTCATTACACTGTTTTCATAAATCTAAATCATTCTGTTTCGCATCAATATTTTTAATAAAATAGGAAAAAACCTATTAAATTCAATATCTGCCAAATATTGTACAAATTTTATCAAGTAACTTTTCAGCTTTGAGAACTTATTAAATCAAAATAAGAACAGCCACAAACCTGACAGTACACTCAAATTATGACCTAAATATTTAGCTTTAATAAAAGTATTTACAATTCTGCAAATTATGCGTGATTGTCCAATTATAGTACAAAATGTTCAGACATTTCATTTTTTTTTGTAAAATTTCAACTAATAATGTTTAAAATAAGTTTTTATGTTAATAATACATTTATTTAACAATAAAATTGTATTATTCAAGATTATGCAGTGAAATTTGATTACTTAAGACTTAAACACACAAAATTATGATGATTAAGAAAATATTAACACGTTTTTTTTATGACTGTTTGAAAAAGTATAGATTTTCCTATTTTATTTTGTTAATAGTAAGTTAATACATATATAGGGTGTCCCAAAATTAACGCAAGATTTGAATTTACCGCCAGTGAAGTAAAGTGTGCTTCTATTTGATTCAAAACTTGCGTTCATTTTGGAACACCCTTTAGTTATTGATTAGACCGGTTTCAAACACGAAATAATGTTGCAATTATAAAACCGCAGTTGATAACAAAAAGTCTTTCGTTCTGAATTTAATTGATGAAATTCATAGTTGAATAATATATAAATTGATGTAAATCCTTTTGTACTGAAACAATAATCTTTAATAGTTTTGGCCAAAGTGAATGAAACCTTTGTTTATTATTAAACGTACGAATGAGGTTCGTTCAATTAAATTTTAGATCCTAGGTTGAACTCAAATTAAAGCCAATCGCTTATGAAATTACAGCTTTAAGACTAATTAATTCGAACGATGTACGTAATTTAATAAACGACGGTGGCTCTTTGCGATAATAGAATATATCTAGTGGCTCAATCAATGTATACAATGTGCGGGCAACAGCGTACTTGAATACGAACAAACTGGAGCGGTGAGACCGAACCAGTATGCAATTAATTAGTGTAATTAAATGTTTGAAAGCTTACTGGGAAAATTTACAAAAGAGTTTACAGAATGAAGCACACTTTGCATAATGCAGTTTTGTTGAGTGTTTACAAATTGTTCCCATTTTTTTTTGCAGTAGAAATATGAAGCGAAAAATTAGAATCGTTATTTAAAGATCTTCAAATTGAAACTCAATACTAACTGAATTATAATGATCATAAAGTATGCAGCTGTCTCACATATAACTTCGCTTATAATATGACAGCATCTTCTTTAATAAAATCAATATAGCGTCGGTTTTATGTAATAAACGAATATTTAACATAGTTTGTTAAAAAAAAGCAATTTTATCATATTTTTATTCCAAAAAATTAATTAATTAAACTTCTTTATACAAGAAAAAGCTAAGTACTACGGACAGGTCAGAGTGACCCACATCCTATTGTAATTTAATTAGGAAAATTGACTTTGTAACGTTGTAAAGTAGACAACGCTGCAACTGCGCTCCACTGTGCAACTATACTTCCATCGTACCGCAAAGGAAGATTATATTTATGTGCTCCAAAGGATGGTGTTGGTTCTGTCGAAGAGTCAAGGCCAACGGTCGAAGAAGAAGTTTGCTACTTTGAGGAATGTGGAAGTTTGAGTTCTTCCTCTCAAGAAAAAAGGCACTTTTTAGTAGGCGTAAAGCAATTACTTATTATATTGTAGAGTTTATTTAGGATGAAAGTGACTCATCTATAGCAAATACGTTCTTGAAATATCGTCAATTTTTGCATTTCAAAGTTGTATAACTTTTGTTTTCCAAGTATCAAAACTGGGAAAATCAGTATTTCTGTGAATGAAAATACAAAAAAAAACATTTATACAATGTATTATTTCTTGGGCAATAAAATCAGTTTTAAATTATGTTAAATTCATTAAATAATAAGAATTTATATGTATTTGTTGAAAAAATTAATAATTAGTTCGATTTTTTCAATATTTAATAATCGGGTCATTTTGACCTTGTTTTATTTATTTGTCTGTAGTAATTACGAGTTAAAATACATTTGTAAAAAAAAAAGCAATAAACGTTGATTTTATGGAATAATATTTAACTTGTATAAACAATTTCAATTTCATCATAAAAATATATAATATTTGTGTCAACCCAAACATTAGTCACATTATTTCAACTATAATATTTAAGAAACTACTATGACATTTCAAGGTTATGTCAAAATCCTGAAAAACTATCATATGATTTTTAAATAAGTTTTATTTCTAGAAAATTATCCAAATTAATAAATTCATTAGAATATATTAAAATATATTGATTTTTATCATATTATATAATTCACACTGTATATAAGTATATATATACCTGTATGCTAGTGTACACACGGTATGTATTTAGTTTTGCGCAATTTGTCAAGTGGTTATGGTCCGAAATAAGGGCCACGGATGTTTGCAGCGTAACGCAACGCAATGTTCATTAGTAATTTCATAAATTCACGCGCATCATTAACTATTAGCGACTGTCGAATTAACACAATCCCATTTAATTACAAATTGATTGAAATATATTTACAATATTTGCCTTCAACTCGCGTATGCTTGTGTCAATACGCACAGTTAAATAATTAGCAATATTAATATGAATAAATTCGATGCGCGCTGACCATTTACATATGATTTTCCACTTTTTTTTTAATCTAAATCCAATTTATTTTGATTATTTGATTAGTATACAAATATACAATTTTGATGTTGTTATTGATATCAATAAAATTTTCATTTTGTATACATTTTCTCGTTTTGGAAAACAAATCAAATTATTTTTAAGTTTAAAAAAATAATTAAAATCAATTGAAAATTTTCAATCATTTGTTGTAAATTGATGTATTTAATTGTTGATTGTGTAATTATTACAATATTATTAAATTATTGCTTATTTTATCAGGTTTTCTAAAAAAAATGGACTTCAAAATATTAGATTCAAATTATTCAAAATATTTATTTGATAATACTAATACTAATAACAATATATATATTTCTGATGATTAGTTTTATATCCTTAAGTGTGTATGTATTCAAATTTTCAATTCAAATAATTAACATTTTCAATGGTAAATTTATTATAAAATTGATTTTTTTGGATCTTATTTAAAGTTTGATTTTCAATTAAGATAATAAATATATTGGATTTTGTAGTATCTATTTAAATTTAGTCAATTAAGTAAAAAATATGTGTCTTAATACAAATTATCTCTGTTTCTGCTTCTTGTATATTCAACTGTACCAAAAATGATAACTGTATTTTGTATATCGTTTTAGCTGTTATTTCCAATTAAGAAAATAAAAGAAGTATTGAAATTAAGTTAAACGGAGCGTGTTATCGATGCATTCGCAATTTATCTCAATTCCCCTTCAATATTCTTTGTAGGTCCGAAGAAATGAAAGCGTCGAGATAATAAAGAGAAAGAGGGTGAAAGAGGGTGAAAGAGGGTGAAAGAGGCAAAAATGGGGGAACGTGGATGAATGGAGAAGGCAACAAAAAAAAAATGTGATATAAATAGAACGGTTGGTGTATCGAAATTTGCTAAAATTTGCGCAAATATCGTATGGGGTTTCGCGCCAAGCACTAAATAGACACATTATGTGGTTTTGGAGGATTGCGGGGGGTCGGTTTCTAGGACGAGGGTGGCGGAAGGAGAGGAGGTGGAGGCATGTGAGGAGCAGACGGTTTCCCGGGGGTTTACGTAATCCTAGACTGGGGTCAGATTATTCCTAAGCTGTGGTTCAAACTCGAGCGCATATATTTATGTTTAGGTTTTCTTGAGGTTCCCAGAGATTATCCAATAGCACCCAATTACACACACACATTCGATATATGCAATCGAACCAGTAAGAACACTCGCCGAATTCGATCCAGGAAATGGTGATTGGACATAATCCAATAGCAACCCCCCAAATTCGAGGACCATTCTACGAAGTATCTACTTACAAAAGCTTCAAACTTGAAATTTTACTATCTCAACGACAATTCAATTTCATTTTTGTGCAACAGTCTCTGCTTGTATCTTTATATTTTATTCATGAAATATTGTAATGAAGATCTATGGACAATAGTGCTTGATATTTTCAATCAAAAACAAAGTGAAAATTCAGGAAAACCTGATGATAATTCCATATATTTATTTCATTATTTAACATTGCTTGAATATATATATATCCATTAACGCTATACGCTATACTAATTATAAAAGAGATTAACTTCAGGAAGAAACTTGGATTTTTAAGCAACATCACGGGTCTATAAAATGTCCATCCTTTCTTACTTCTATTTCTTGTACCAAAACAAAAGTCAGAAATGTCATATATTCAATCGTTATTCTTATATTAGTTTCATCAAAAAAAAAATCATTAAATATTGTATCTTATACTACAATTTATCGAGAAAAAAAGTTCTTGACTAGAGATCAATTTTAGGCTTCAATGAATTTATAAGCAACAACAGTACGGCAGAAATTTAATAAAATATTATAGTAATAGAAATATATAATCAATCTTGTTGCCACAAGTAATCAAAAAATAAGTTTTTCACCCGAGACGAAGTATAAAAATGAGATTATCTTCAGGAAGAAACTTGGATTTATAAGCTACAAAGTTTTCATCCTTTCATATTCTTTATTTATTTACTAAAACCACAGACTGCTTTTTTTTCATTTATTTAAAAATTTCCTAAAATATTATAGTATGTCATAAAATATTATGTCACAACGTGTAAAAAGAACTTTTCTAACCTAAGGTCTGAAAATGAGATTAACTTCAGAATGGAAGCAGAATTTATAAGCATCATCACGACCGTAGAAAGCTCCCATCTATCTACAGTTTAGTCTGTTTCTCCCTACTTTTTTTCCCACAAATGATCATCATATAATTCAGCGAACCGAAGTTTACTTTCTGAAATATTTTTGCACGTTTCTTTTAAATCAGATTTTCTTTATTTCATTACTACATAAATATGTAAATGAATCACTTTATTTCTTAGAAAATTGAATTTCTGTATTTCTGTTCAACTAAATTCAATATATTTTATAAATTTCTTTCAAATTAGATTATACATCAATATTATTTATTACAAAAATAAGTAAATTCATTTTTTTTAATAAAATGTTTTCAAGTTTTTCGTTTATTTTATTACATAAATATTTATTTACTACAAGAAATTAGAAAATTATATAGACAAATATTTCCTTTGCTTGAATCTCCTGCTATCCTTAACACTGCCATTGTCCATCGACTTGGCTGAAGGTTCATAAGCTGAACTTCTTTCATTTGACGATGAACGATGTCCCTATTGCTGCAAGCACCGAAAGGACACACAAAGGGCCTGGCTTGACCAGGATTTGAACCTGCGCCCACTGGGTAGGGTAGGGCGACTTAACCATTCGGCTATTAGTCGCCCTTAGCCAAATATGTATAAATTTAATTTTATATGACACAGTTTTCGAGTGTCATCTTTCTTTACTACAAATCAAATTACTACTAAACGACTAAAACTATAAATATGATATTATAAACATTTTATACCCCACACATAATGCTTCAATTTTCATCTTTATTATTGATTCTAGTTTGCGCAGTTTTTGAGTTATTTACTAAAATATAAGTAAATGTCATAAATAGTTACGTAATAGTTGACAGTAAATTACAACCAAACAGCCAAAGCTATAAATATAACAATTCACACGTTTAATCCATAAATAAATATAGATTAAGTATTCATTGTAAGTTCTATAGTTTTCGAGTTATTCTCAACAATGAGATTAATTAATTAACTTAAATTGTTACTAACAATATATAGAAATATCGAGATAGAGTGAAACAATTAAAAAATGAGTATATAATAATTTATATGAGTTTTGTTACTATCAATTCAAAATGTATATTAAATATTTTTTATACTTAAAAAGTTATTAACAATTTATCAGTTTTATTTTTAACTAAAAAGTGCATTTTCATATTCAAATTTAAGTAAATCCAACTTTTACTATTTTTTTTAACATATTATAATGCACGCTGAATATGGAAGGATTATTAACATAATTTAAGTGGAATGGGCTATGAATAATTTAAACTTGAGAGCGAGAGACAAAAGTTTAGTGTACATCTTTTTTTTTTCATGTACTTCCTCTTTCTCTCAATTTTATTATTTTGTTCGTTTTTCCTTCATCCGTGTCGATTTCCTCTCGGAGTTTTTTGCAAAAAAAAATATATGAAGAGCAGAGGGCAGCAGCATCGCAAGTTTCGCAGGACGAAACTAGTTAATGGATTAACAGTTAGTTCCAATTTAAAGGCATTAATAAAACGTAAAACACGATAAATTAATTTAAAACTTTCGGTGTGTGTAGCGTTCGCATTGCCTCTTGCACCGGGCGTCGCGACGCTCGGGCATTGCGCCGCTGAAGTTTCACTGCGACACACGATTTCGAGCAAAACCAACATTGCAGGTATATATAGTTTGTTTAAAACATACCCTTTAAGAGGGTCACTTTCCAAGTTGCACAGCTTAACCCAGTGTCCCGAGTAATGGTAGTGATCTATACGTACTGTGCAGTAGCCCAACGCTATTATACCACCAAAAACTGACGGCCCTTTTCGGAAATTGCAGAACACCGAAAACTTTTCGAGAACGCGCACACACAGAGAATTCCTAATTTTCATGACTAAGTTTTCTATGAAAATTACATTATCTTTGAAGGGCTAAAACTCCAAATTTCTCCTTTCGTGACTAATAAAATTTAATAATATATGATAATACACTTCACATTTTGACTTACCAGATTGTCTGAATATCTAACTATGCCGGGGGGGTCGGCAATCTCATTGAGAAAAGAGCCTTTTTTTAAGAGTTTGTCTGTTAGAAAAAGTTTAGGGAGTCTCATCTAGCTTAGCGATCATCAGCTTTGCTAGTATATAATAAATGATACACTTCACATTTTGACTTATTAGATTCTCATGCATTTCTAACTATACCAGAAATCGGCAGCCTCTATGGAGCAAAGAGCCATTTTTTAATATTTTGTCTATTAAAATATGTGGAAGGAGCCGCAGAGCCATCACCATTGTTGCTAGTGAAATTAATTTTAGCTTTCCAATTTAGTCCACGCGGTAAATTTCTCATCAAAGAAGCGCTTGTGGCTCCGGAGCCGCAGATTGCCGATCCTTAAATATACATACTTTGATCAATATATCATATAATTATTATAAATATTTAAAGTATTTTGTAATTTAGTAAGTTATGTAAGTTTAGGGAATCTCATCTAGCTTAACGATCATCAGCTTTACTGGTATATAATAAATGATACACTTCACATTTTGACTTACTAGATTCTCATGCATTTCTAACTATACCAGAAATCGGCAGCCTCTATGGAACAAAGAGCCATTTTTTAATATTTTGTCTATTAAATTATGTAGCTTGTGGCTCCGGAGCCGCAGATTGCCGATCCTAAATCTACATACTTTGATCAATATATCATATAATTATTATAAATTATTAAAATATTTAAAGTATTTTGTAATTTAGAAACTACTTAAATTCATTAATAATCAACAATTTCAATATTGTAATATTATTTATTAAAATTATAGATTTAATATGAAAAAAGTTACATTATTTTTGCGTATTTTTGTGAGTGTTGTAAATATCATAATAATATCAATATTTGCGTGTTGCAATAACGCATTTGCTTTTCAATTTTCGCGCATAGTTGTTCGTGTGTTCAGAGTGTTGTTATAATTAAACTATCCGAAAACTTTGGATATTCCTTTAAAGTAAATATGTGCAAGACGTGCCTTTGATCTTCTAAATGCAACACGCCCGAGCCTACGTGAATGTGCAGCAATAATGGTTAACGCGTTTCATGCAAACATGTTTCATACGACACACACTCACACGTTCATTAAAACCAATACATAACTTGATTTATCAATATATTCGTGTATCGGCAATTCTTTGATGTATTACCTATACCTCATTTCCAACACTTCCAATTTATATTAGAAGATATTTTCGGTTTACAATTATTAAAGTTTATTACACGAAATAAATCACGCATTATTATTGTATGTTACTTAATATGTATGTTAAATTAATAATATGTTACTTAATATACAGTATAACGCGTTATATAAAAAGAACGTTGCGCGTTGTAGGAATTCGCGTTATCCGGGAGTCTACTGTATCTTAATTAATTGAAAAAAATAAATTAATTGAATTATTGTTTCTTGAATTTGACTTAGAAAACTAGAATGTATTAATCGAAAAGCGGTTAACGAGCAGAATTTTGTGATTGCACTTGCCAAATAACGATTAATATGTAAATGCAAATCGACAAAACATTTGTACTTGAGCAAGTATTTTAGCAAGTAAGTATACTTAACAATTTACTTGACAAGTAAGTAACATAAGAAATTGTATATTGCTATTACATAAGTTTTGTAATTTAGTATTTGAAAATTACTATTTTTCACATAATTTTTCTTTTGTAATTTTAAAGCCGTTGTGGTCAATAGACCTTTGTAGCATGTGTGCAATAAATTATGTTCATCATTATTACCCAATATTCAAACAGTAAAAAACGTCCAAAATGTATAAAAAAAAAACGAGCTATTATATCAGATTTTAATACAATATTATAGAAAATTTTCATTACAATGTTTAAAAACACATTCAATTCTTTGATTATACGAAATATGGTTTCCGTTTACGAATTTTCGGTTTTCGCATAACCGTTAGGTACGAATTATATCTGTAATGCTCCTGAAATTTAAATGTCTGTCAGAAATAATGATTGCTATTAAATTTTACTATACACGTGTATACATTTTTGCGAGTTATTGTTGCATCAATTCCTCTTTTTCTCTCTCTCCTTTTCTCTCTATCTATTGCAGCAACTTTTTTTTTTCCAGAGTTGTTTCCAATGTTCGCGCATTTTTTGGATGAAACGCCGGCGTTTGCTGCCCATTCGCTCAGTTCCCTCAGGAATTGTTTATTGCATTTCAAACCTATTTGCCCATTTTTTTGTTCTTTGTTCGTTTCTATTCGTCGGATGTCGACATGGAAAACCGTTTGCCCCGGAGTTTCAAACAATCATAAATCACTGCGCACTTCGTTGTGAATTCCTACCAAACTGCGAATGTGATTAAGATCGTAATAATTGAAAAAATGTACATAGATTTTACATGTAATTTGCTGAAAAAAAATGAAGTATTGAAAAATTCATAATTGAAAAGTAGTGTTTTCAAATTATGAAAATTACTCGAAAACAACGAAATTGATATTAAACATGGAAAGTAAAGATTTTTAGATACTACTGTTTGTACACCAGCTTCTATATGAAAACTAAAGCTTAATATATTATGTGTATAATGGGATTACTTTCATATCTGTAACTTTATAACTTAAGCCTCGTAAAAGTGATTATTTTTTTATGAATACTCAAAAACTACACAAACTTGAATAATATAACTAAAGCTTAATATATTGTTTGTATAATGTGTACGCTATAATACTTGTAACTTTATTAGTTCAGCTGTAACTTGCTGTCAAAAATGAAGACAAGAAAAATTAAGCCCCCATAAAAGTATCAATAATTTTATGAATTACAAAATAAATACTCAAGTTTGTATATGAACACTAAAGCTAAATATATTGCGTATATAATGTGTTTGGCTATAATTTTCTGTAACAAAATGAAATCACGAAAACTTATAATTTGTAAATTACCAAACTTGAAAATGAAATTTGTTAAATATGTTAGAAATTAAAAAATAACTAAATATTCATTGTAATTTTTCAAAACTTGTGATTCAGAATAATGAGATAAAACGTGTGAATATTAAATTTGCCGCAACAATCATATTTAATCCTGTAAAATTTTCAGGTATTATGATCTTTCTCTCTCTATGCTCTTTTGCAATTCGGTAGTAAAATACGTGTATAAAGTAAGTACACGTATATAGGATGCACATGTGGAGAGGATGTGTACTATGACATGCATAAATAACTATTTCCATTACGGCTTTATACGAGCGCAACTTTACAAAATAATCAACGACAAAAGATTAATAATAATACTAATCGAAATCTAATTGTAACATTAATTACGACATTAATTATGTAATGGATAATCAATGTTAATTCAAAGATGATTCACATGATATTAATATTTTAGTTTTATTGATGATTTTTTTTATGTTGGTACAAGTTATATAATTATCAAATAAATAACCACTTGATAAGTACCAACTTAAACATTGTATCTAGTGGGACCCACGCGACATTTGGGGACCCACGGAATATAGTTGAATCATGATATCCATGTAAAACATAGAAATCAGAATGTTTATATGTTAGTACTTTTGTTAATTTTAATATTTCTTTCCATTTTGATATGTAATCACTAAAACAATCAATTATTTAAATTGAAATTCTCATTAATATTGATTGTTTATACTAAAGTTTTTGTGGGTCAAGGTATAAATTACGTGGAGTTGAAACAAAACAAAAAGTCGAGCATCGAAACGGCGGGAAAAACAAATAAATTCAAAAAGTTCGATTTGCGATTTCACAGAAGGTTGAAAATATGAAAATATGAAAGAAACAAAAAAAAATAACAAAATAAAAAAAAAAAGTGCGGATCCGAGCAACGTAGAAGCGATAAATTAGAGTCGGTAATGCTGCAGTAATTCAGTTAGCTGATCGCACGTCCATCTGGTTCAAGCCGCATCAATCTGGATTAAGTTTGCATCTGGACTTTATTTGCAGCGGCAAACATCTGAAATTTCAGTTTACAGTTAACATTTTTTTTTTCACTTTTGAATAATTAATAATAGCTTTCGCCGTCTGAAATTTCGACCCAAATTTTCAGTTTGAATAATTTAAATTGGATTTTGTCCACGCGTCCATTTCGGTCCTTAATTTGCAGTTTTATAATTTAAATTTTGTCCACGTCATTCGACTAATTTAAGTTTTTATCCAAACATCCGGTTTTATGAACGCATCAATAAAGTTTTAATATTGTTTAAATTTTGTCCACACAACCGTATTTTCTGTCTCCAATTATCAGTTTTACAGTGTGAGAAATTTAGATTTTCTCCACATTTCCGGTTTTGAATGATTTAAATGTTCTCCATACATTCGGATCCGTATTTCCGGTTTTAGGAGCGCATCAATATCGTTTAAATATTTCGCCGTTGTTTAATCAATTTCGAGTGGAAAGTTGAGCGAATTATGAATTCCACGTGGAACTTAGTTTTGGTTCGGAAAGTAATGATAAATTGCTGTTTCTCTCGTTTCAGTATTCTACATACTCCATTCAAATTAATATCCCATTGTCGATGTCCGCAACTTGACTGAAACGAACAATTTCGGTCGAAAATTTCGTTCCACTTCAAATGCGACCGGAGGCATCCAAAACTTCGCGCATTTCCTTCCCAATTATATACATATATATATGTCATTCATAAATGCCGCGGATTCCTTTCGCTCTGATCACGTATAGAGAAAATTACCTATTATTTCGTATTACCGCAACCTCGAACAAACCTATTAAGCCACACACGAAACAAATTTAAACCGAGGATGCGAATCTAATTAAAAGGCATTGTAGGAAATGCTGCTTAACTAAGGAATTATAACTTATTTAGAGAATAGAAGTAACAATTAATTATCTAATGTGACAGTCTGTACATTGTTAAAACTAATAACTTAAAAATTGTGTTATTAAGAAGATTGCTTAGTTACCGAAATAATCTTTAAATATTTTATAATAAATTAACCACAAAACCAGTAGCGTGGTAATCTGGGATGCAGTAGCTACAGTGGAGACGAAACAAGAGGACCCACAAGTTATAAAAATCTTCACTTTTAAACTGGAACAACTATGTTTTCTATGGCCACAAATACAATTTTTATCTTTCACTCAATCAGGTTCAACTAAAACCTCGCTCATCTCAAAATACTAAGAGCTTCCGCACGAAGAGCAATCATGCTTAGTAAAAAAAAATCGTGGGAGAATTATG
>NW_017096223.1:12677-17624 GCF_001412225.1 Nicrophorus vespilloides | reverse complement strand
CATTTTTTCGATAAACCTGATAACTCGAGTTGAAAACAATATTTGAATTTCAATCAATAACTACAAAAATAATTATAAAACATATAAATTTTACATGAAAAATATGCATATTTAAGTTAAAGAGATTTTTAAACAATAGATGAAATCGTTTGACCTACTTTCGAGTAGTTCTAATAAAAAAAGGGAACATATTTATTATGTATTTGAATCTTTTTTTGAATTTTTATCTCTGCAGATGATCACGATGATTATTTGATAAAATTATGAAATTTCAACTATAAAATCTAAGAATTTTGTCTTTTTAATATTTTATTTATTACAATTATGAAATTGAAACATTTACTATAAAAAAGTCTCAATAAAATTAAGAAACTGAATTTTTTTACTTTAAAATCTTAGAAATTTGTCTTTTAAACTTTTACTATAAGAAAACAGAAAAAAAATTCAATAAAATTAAGAAATTTTTTAGTTTACAATCTTAGAAATTAAGAAACTGCATTTTTTTTACTTTAAAATCTTAGAATTTTGTCTCTCTCTCAATGAAATTAAGAAATTTTTTAGTTTAAAATCTTAGAAATTTGTCTTTTTAATATCTTATTTAATACAATTATGAAATTGAAACATTTACTACAAAAAAATCAAAAACAGAAAAAAATCTCAATAAAATTAAGAAATTTTTTAGTTTAAAATCTTATAAATTTGTCTTTTTAATATTTTATTTAATACAATTATGAATTTGAAACTTTTACTATAAAAAATATACAGAAAAAAAATACTCACAAGTAAATTAAGAAATTGAAACTTTTACAATAAAAAGACAGAAAAAATGTATGAATAAAATTGAAAAATTGCAACTTTTTAGTTTAAAATGAAGAAATTGAAACTTTTACAATAAAGACAGAAAAAAAAACAATAAATAAAATTGAAAAATTGCATCTTTTTAGTTTAAAATCTGAAAAAATTGTCTTTTAAATTTTATTTGTTACAATTAAGAAATTGAAACTTTTACAATAAAAAGACAGAAAAATGTATAAATAAAATTGAAAAATTGCAACTTTTTAGTTTAAAATTAAGAAATTGATACTTTAACAATAAAAAGACAGAAAAAATGTATAAATAAAATTGCAACTTTTTAGTTTAAAATCTTAGAAATTTGTATTTTTAATATTTTATTTATTACAACTATGAAATTGAAACATTTACTATAAAAAATATACAGAAGAAAAACTCACAACTAAATTGAGAAATTGCAACTTTTTCAGTTTAAAATCTTAGAAATTGGTCTTTTTAATATTTTATTTATTACAATTGTGAAATTAAAACTTTTACTATAAAAATACAGAAAAAATCTAAATAAAATTAAGAAATTTTTTAGTTTAAAATCTTAGAAATTTGTCTTTTTAATATTTTATTTATTACAATTATTAAATTGATACATTTTCTATAAAAAGACAGACAAAAATCTGTCAATAAAATTGAAAAATTGCAACTTTTTCAGTTTAAAATCTTATATTATTACAGCAATAATTGTAAATATAAATTTACTTTAAAATCTTCCAAAAATATTAAGTGTTTTTCAATATTTCCAACGATATTGTTTGATTTATTCTCATAATTAACGTAATATTGCTGCACTGTTTATATGTATAATGACTATTTTCACTATTCATCAATTAAATCAAAGCTGTAACGTTTCGAGTTATGAAATTTAAATATTTATCTACACGTTATTTACTTGTTTGCTCATTTAAATTTGATTGGGAAAAACATAACAGGTAATCATTACATAGAGAAAACAAAATCGTTTAAATTATATATTTTTCCTCGGATTTACCAGATCGAAGCGAAAGAAGTAGCTGTATCAAAATTACCAATGCATTTATTCAAAAGACAATGTATTTCAATACGATTTCCACTCACGTTTTCCATCAGGGGAAACCCCGTGAATTTTCTTCAAACCATACGTAATTCCAGTGTTGATCCAAAAATGGTACGGATTCGAATTGAATCGAAAGAGTAAACACTGATAAGCGCGCAAGAGATTATCTGTTTTATTTTGTTTTGTTTTGTTTTGGGGGATCCTTTGAAAACAAGTTTGTGTGCACGAAACGAGACTCTCTTAGTCTTGTTGTTGCTGCTGCTACTGGTCGCGCGTTATTTATAAAAATTTCACATTTTTGTGTGTTGCGTCTCCTTTCGCATTCGTTCCGCACGTTTCGTGGACGACGCACGTCTGTCACGATGAATTACCTCTTCTGTTTATCCGCGCTCTTCCTCTGTTCGACGACCTCGACGACGACAAACGGTGAGTTTGTGCTTAAACCTAAATTTGTTAACTCACAATCGCAGCGAAGTTTATCGCGTGACCTATGACTTCTGTATAGAAAAAACATGTGAGTGTGTCAGAGAGAAATGCGTTGTTTACCTTGGATGAGGATAAAAAAAAAGGACATCAATTATTGACGGTCCATTAAAAACCAGTTTTGGGATTTTCAATTTTTTTATGTTCAGACAAAGGATTTAGTTGGCGTGGGGTGGATTTAATCTCTTTTGTTTTTTTTTCAGCTGAGACCTGCAGGACTCCAAATGGAGAGACCGCTGAATGCGTTCCTCTTCACTCGTGCGCCGTCCTTCACGACGCTCTCTACGATTTAGTGAAGGTATCGGATCCGAGCACCGTCGACTTCCTCAGGGAATCCCAATGCGGTGGAAGCGGGCAAGATGATCCCAAGGTCTGCTGCGGTACGACGGCCGCTTTTCAGACGTTGCGGACGGAGGCGCCGCGACGTCCGCAATCCGTCGACGTCTCGCTGAGTTCCAGGTTCGGAGATGTTGGCAGTCCGATCGCAGGAAGGGACGTCTGCGGTTACATGGTAAACTAATCTTTGTTTTGGACAATGTCCTTCATTTTCGAACCCTCAGGTTGCTCAAGACAGGATCCTTTCCGGGATAATCACGGGGATCGATGAGTTCCCTTGGATGGCTCTGCTGGAGTACGTGAAGAAGTCCGATGGTACTCGTACATTTTACTGCGGAGGATCGTTGATTGGGAAGAGGTACATCTTGACCGCAGCCCACTGCGTTTCCGGGAAAACCATGAACACGCATCGATTGTAAGTATTCAATATTCATGCAATCATAATTGCAACTTATTATTAACTTTCTAAAAAAAAAACTATATTTTCTTAACGGTAAGAAAATTTATGCTAATCTTCATAATCAAAACATTTTGAAGAAGATTGACTTAAGTCATTTTTATAGAATTTGTTTACTTACTAAAGTTAACTACAAACTTATGAATAATACTTAACACTACTTTCTAGTGATTCTTAATAACTTAGAAAATTGTCTATAAATTAATGAAATTCTATAATTTTTCCATAAGTTGAAAAATTTAAGAAATTTTAACGAAATTTAAAACATATTTGTTTAAAATGATTCTTAAATTTTTGATTAATCAATGCAAAAAAAATGTTTGTTTACTCGAATATTTATTCTATTTATTTACTAATCTTTGTAGAATTAGTTCACTTTATTAGTGTATAAGTAATACAGTGAATTCAGATATTGTAATGATATATTATTTTTTAATGTTTTGTGAAAAGTTAGCTTTGATTTCCAGAAGAAGTTCACAATATTGCAAAGATAACTTTTTGGTGATGAAATTGGAAAATTATCAAAATCCAATTATTACACTTTCTAAACAAATCCATTCTTCTGCAAATAAATCAAGCTTACTTAAACTTTTTAAAACTAAGGTTTTCATCATTCGATGAGACACATTTTAGTTAATGAAAATCTTAAAGTAATTACAATGATGTTCTTATTTCATTTCAAGATAAAGCAAAGAAAATCATCAATTTTTCTAAATTTTCGTATGAAAACAGATAAAGTCTTCATTCAATTATTGTAAAGCAATGAAGAATTTGCAAAATTAATGTTTTTTCATTCAATTATTTTCAATCAATGATAAAACCATGAAAGAATGTTTCAGTAAGTGTAAATTCTTGTTTTGCCTGAAAATTATGAGTAATTATTTGGAAATTTGCAATTTCCTACTCAACTTTTATTGAACTGAAATTGTTATGTTCAAAGTTTTGCTTCGATGAAGAATTTACAAAAGCAATGATTTTTA
This sequence comes from Nicrophorus vespilloides, assembly GCF_001412225.1. Lineage (NCBI taxonomy): Eukaryota > Metazoa > Arthropoda > Insecta > Coleoptera > Silphidae > Nicrophorus > Nicrophorus vespilloides. The sequence continues at coordinate 13,489 of NW_017096223.1, read as the reverse complement.
TTTCAATTATTTTACAGTTTCAATAAGTGCATATTCTTGTTTTCGTTAAAATTAGGAACAATTATATGAAAATTTGCATTTTCTTAGCTAATTTTTATTGAACTGAAATTGTTATGTTCAAAGTTTTGTTTCTATGAAGAATTTACAAAATCAATGATGTTTATTTCAATTATTTTATAGTTTCATTAAGTGCATATTCTTGATTTCGTTAAAATTAGGAATAATTATATGAATATTTGCATTTTCTTAGCTAATTTTTATTGAACTGAAATTGTTATGTTCAAAAAGTTTTGCTTCGATGAAGAATTTACAAAATCAATGATGGTTATTTCAATTATTTTACAGTTTTTGCATTTTATTAGCTAATTTTTATTGAACTGAAATTGTTATGTTGAAAGTTTTGCTTTGATGAAGAATTTGCAAAATTAATGTTGTTTCTTTCAATTATTTTCAATTAGTGATAAAACTATGAAAGAATGTTTCAGTAAGTATAAATTCTTGTTTTGTCTTAAAATTATGAGTAATTATTTGGAAATTTTCAATTTCCTACTCAACTTTTATTGAATTGAAATTGTTAAGTTGTGAAGAATTTACAAAATCAATGGTGTTTATTTCACTTATTTTAAGGTTTCAATAAGTGCATAATATTGTTTTCGTTAAAATTAGGAATAATTATATGAAAATTTGCATTTTCTTAGCTAATTTTTATTAAACTGAAATTGTTATGTTTAAAGTTTTGCTTCATTATGTTCAAAGTTTTGCTTCGATGAAGAATTTACAAAATCAATGATGTTTATTTCAATTATTTTACA
>NW_017096223.1:5450-12652 GCF_001412225.1 Nicrophorus vespilloides | reverse complement strand
ATGAAGAATTTACAAAATCAATGATTTCAACACAATTATTTCAATTATTTTACAGTTTCATTAAGTGCATATTCTTGTTTTCGTTAAAATTAGGAATAATTATATGAGTTTCAATAAGTACATATTCTTGTTTTCATTAAAATTAGGAATAATTATATGTAAATTTGCATTTTCTTAGCTAATTTTTATTGAACTGAAATTGTTATGTTCAAAGTTTTGCTTTGATGAAGAATTTACAAAATCAATGATGTTTATTTCAATTATTTTACAGTTTTATTAAGTGCATATTTTTGTTTTCGTTAAAATTAGGAACAATTATATGAAAATTTGCATTTTATTAGCTAGTTTTTATTGAACTGAAATTGTTAAGTTCAAAGTTTTGCTTCGATGAAGAATTTACAAAATCAATGTTTATTTCAATTATTTTACAGTTTCAATAAGACCATATTCTTCATTTCGTTAAAATTAGGAACAATTATATGAAAATTTCCATTTTCTAAGCTAATTTTTATTGAACTGAAATTGTTATGTTCAAAGTTTTGCTTCCATGAAGAATTTACAATATCAATGATGTTAATTTCACTTATTTTACAGTTTCATTAAGTACATATTCTTGATTTCATTATAATTAGGAATAATTATTTGAAAATTTGCATTATCTTAGCTAATTTTTATTGAACTGAAATTGTTATGTTCAAAGTTTTGCTTCGATGAAGAATTTACAAAATCAATGATGTTTATTTCAATTATTTTACAGTTTCATTAAGTGCATATTCTTGTTTTCGTTAAAATTAGGAACAATTATATGAATATTTGCATTTTATTAGCTAATTTTTATTGAACTGAAATTGTTATGTCAAAGTTTTGCTTTGATGAAAAATTTACAAAATCAATCATGTTTATTTCAATTATTTTACAGTTTCAATAAGTGCATATTCTTCATTTCGTTAAAGTTAGGAATAATTATGTGAAAATTTGCATTATCTTAGCTAATTTTTATTGAACTGAAATTGTTATGTTGAAAGTTTTGCTTTGATTAAGAATTTGCAAAATTAATTAAGTTTTTTCCAATTACTAAATTGTCATTTGATTGCAGAATTAACGTTCGTTTAGGCGAGTGGAACATCGAGACTGAGGAAGATTGCATCAACAAGAAGTCGTTCAAAGAATGCACCGATCCTCCAGTGAACGTGGGCATCGAAAAAGTCATCGTTCATCCGAACTACAACGACAGCGTCAAATCCAACGACATCGCCCTCATCAGATTAAACAGCGACGTTCACTTCTCAGGTAAATTAACTCTTAAACTATTATATAAGTTCTCTCCTTCAATCGAATTACAAACACTTTCAGACTTCGTTCGTCCGATCTGCCTTCCATCCGATGACGACTACGCTCGCGTCGGCGAAAAACTCTTCGTCGCAGGATGGGGAAGGACGGAGACGGCGAAATCGAGCGCCGTCAAGTTGAAAGTCCAAGTGCCGGTGACGAGTCGCATCTACTGCAGGAACAAGTTCAGGCAGGCAAACATCCCGATAAGGGACGGACAGATATGCGCGGGCGGCGAGAAGGGCCGTGATTCCTGCACGGGCGACAGCGGTGGACCTCTGATGAAGGGCAATCCTGAAACCGAGCAGTGGTTCGTCGCAGGAATCGTCTCGTTCGGTACAACCTGCGGCACAGAATCCTGGCCTGCCGTCTACACGCACGTCTCCGTCTACAACGATTGGATACACAGGAACGTCTACTAAATCCTCATTTTCAAACGTGTTCTAAATCTCATACAGACTAGCTGAATCAAGTAACTCATCGATAAATAAACAATCTCATTACCAAATCGTATTTATCTCAAATCCTGCAAACACAATTTCCAATTCGAATCAATTCCAAGTGATTACAACACAAAATCGATCGTTTTAGTCGATAAATTATACAAATCATTTACAATAAAAGAAAACAATAACTAACAATTAGGTGTTATTGAAACGATCATTAAAAACATTCAACTTTGATTAATTACACACTACACAATGCGGCGCATTAAACTTTTTCTACGTTGCTATAAACAATTGTTTGTTTTATCAAGCCATCTAGATTATTTAAACTTAATTACTTACATCAATTAATTTAAAAAAAAATTTACGTCATTTAATTACGGAATTCCACGTTAATTGAATTGCAAATCCACTTGTAATTTTATACTAAGAAAAATTTAAAAATATCTACGAGTATTACACAAAATGGGAATTCACGTTTTTCCAGTGCAATTATCTAATCTTTGTTGAAATTGTACAAATTTTCAATAATCGAATTAATTTGGACAATTTGGAAGTAGATTAGAATTTAATAAATATGAAATTATGATCACTCTTTTAGATCAAGTTGGAATTTAAACAATTGCTGCGATTGTTACCATGGAAATGATCTCATTTTATTTATATAGTGAATGCGTATGCAACATAATTCGCAGCGAATGTTGAACTGTTGAATAAGATTTAAATTTCGAATCATTAATTAACAAAATCTATACTTAATTCAATATTGAAATAGTGGAAAAGGAATAGAAGTTTGAATTTTCTTAGGCTTTGCTTTTTAGTTAATCTAAAGTTTCTAAATGGTTTTTTTTTTGATAATTCTAATAAAAATAATTGAACAAATTTCAGAACTTTAGATTTTCTTAGTTTTTGAAAATATGTGTCTGAAAATGTAAGTTTTACTGAAAGATGGAAATACTACATTACTTAATTTTTATCAAATATTAAAGTTTTTAGTTTATCTGAAGGGAATTTAACAATTTCAAAGTTTTAATTCCTCGAAGATTTTGGAAAAGTGTCTTCAAAAATGAAAGTTTTACTGAAAGATGGAAATACTAAATTGCTTAATTTTCATCAAATATTAAAGTTTTTAGATTATCTGAAGAGAATTTTATAATTTAACAATTTCAAAGTTTTTAAATTTTCAAAGATTTTGGAAAAGTGTCTTCAAAAATGAAAGTTTTACCGAAAGATGGAATTACTACATTGCTTAATGTTAATCAAATATTAAAGTTTTTAGTTTATCTAAAGAAGATTTAATAATTTAACAATTTCAAAGTTTTAAATTCTCGAAGATTTTGGAAAAGTGTCTTCAAAATTGAAAGTTTTACTGAAAGATGAATTTGCTAAGTTGATTAATGTTCATCAAATATTAAAGTTTTTAGTTTATCTGAAGAGAATTTTATAATTTAACAATTTCAAAGTTTTAAATTCTCGAAGATTTTGGAAAAGTGTCTTTAAAAATGAAAGTTTTACCGAAAGATGTTTAATTTTCATCAAATATTAATGTTTTTAGTTTATCTGAAGAGAATTTTATAATATAACAATTTCAAAGTTTTTAAATTCTCGAATATTTTGGAAAAGTGTATTCAAAAATGAAAGTTTTACCGAAAGATGGAAATACTACATTGCTTAATGTTAATGAAATATTAAAGTTTTTAGTTTATCTAAAGAAGATTTAATAATTTAACAATTTCAAAGTTTTAAATTCTCGAAGATTTTGGAAAAGTGTCTTCAAAAATGAAAGTTTTACTGAAAGATGGATATATTAAATTGCTTAATTTTCATCAAATATTAATGTTTTTAGATTATTTGAAGAGAATTTTATAATTTAACAATTTCAAAGTTTTAAATTCTGCAAGATTTTGGTGTCTTTAAAAATGAAAATTTTACTGAAAGATGGAAATACTACATTGCTTAATATTCATCAAATATTAAAGTTTTTAGTTTATTTGAAGAGAATTTTATAATTTAACAATTTCAAAGTTTTAAATCCTCGAAGATTTTGGAAAAGTGTCTTTAAAACTTAAAATTTTTGATACTGAAAGATGGAAAATATTGCTTAATGTTCAGCAAATATTAAAGTTTTTAGATTATCTGAATAGGATTTAATGGTGAATTTTGTTGGACGCACAAGTTTTGATTGTTTTCGCATGAAATTTGCAAACGCATCGACGAATTGAACGCAAATCGGTACGCAAATAGCTTTTCCGTGTCGATAAAATCGTATTTAGAACTAACGACGAACCGCAGAGTTATTTCTATTTTGCGTCACGATCTGTGGTCAATGACTTAAACTACAACTAAATGAAAAACTACAACTGAATCTTCATTATTCCAATTATTGCATTATATGAATGAATTCAATAGAATAATTACTTGTAAAATGCAATTTACAAACGATTACAGGTGTGGTTAGATTTTAATGAACACTTTCCAGTTAAAAAAAAAACATATAATTAATTTCAGTTTATATAAATCATGTTTTTAATATTTTTTGTGTTTACTTGAATGTTTATAAAAAGATCAAAGTTCAAGGATTTCAATAAATAAGAAATATCAATAAAAACACAGCACTTTCATTCTTTTATAAAACAATAAGATACAAAAAAAAATAATAAATTTGTTTGGTAATTATTTTACTATTAATTACGCTTTAATTACGTTCCATTGTTAAAGGAAATGAGGTAGATTATATAAGAAAAAATGAAGTAAAATAATTGCTTAATTAGAGAAAAGTTTATTTGTAGAAGAACCTTGAACTTTCTCGTCTGATCTCTGCAGATTTCGATTCGAATGGAAAATCTTTGCTAAATATAGTTTCTAACTCAATCACGAAGATCTATAGCAAATATTATTGCATATTTCATTTTTAAAAGAGAAAGAACAAAAAAAAAACTGGAAGTGTCCGAATTCATTAATAAATTATGCACAAACATTTAATTATTGCTTTAACTCGCGGTAAACAAGTTTCAATAAATTGCACAATATTTTAGAAAATTTAAAGGTTTCATAATGTTGCGCATTATTTGCATGCAAGAAGTATCAAATCAAAGTTTTACGAAAAATTGCGCAACTTCCAGAAGCTGAAACGAAATGCATAATTTGCAGCATGAATAATCTAATTAATTAATTTATTTGCATTTTGCATTAGTTTTTGGGATTGAATTTTTTGTAGAATTTTTAGTTCTTAATTCGAAAGTAAAATTGATTTGTTTGCAATTTGCGCATTATTCGCATTCAAGACGTATCAAATCAAAGTTTTACGAAGAATTGCAATAATCTAATTAATTTATTTGCATTTTGCATTACTTTTTGGGATTGAATTTGTAGAATTTTTAGTTCTTAATTCGAAAAATTTGTATAGTAAAAATGATTTGTTTGCAATTTGCGCATTATTCGCATGCAAGAAGTATCAAATCAAAGTTTTAAGAAGAATTGCGCAACTTCCAGAAGCTGAAAGGAAATGCATAATTTGCAGCATGAATAATCTTAATTAATTTATTTGCATTTTGCATTAGTTTTTGGGATTGAATTTGTAGAATTTTTAGTTCTTAATTCGAAAAAATTGTATAGTAAAATTGATTCGTTTGCAAATTTTGTTGTTGTTGTGGGATGCGACAATTTTAACTATCTGGAATGGAAATTGAGTCATCTCTTCTCTAATCTAATCGCAATTGCGTGGATGTACGTTTTTTTGGGTGTATGGATATAAGCGAATTTGTTGTAGTTGATTATATAGTTTATTCTTGTGCTTTGTTTATGAATTTTTCTCTGTAAGTTCTCGGTAGGTGAAAAAACCCACAATCGTCTCGTGGATTCCCCGAGCGACGAATTAAAATAATTAAAAAGAAGTGCAAGAAGACGAATTGGCTTAATTAGAATTCCGGCGAAGATTCGCAGGGATTTCTCAGGATTAAATGTTTCGGTGGTTAGAGAAAAGCTGCCGTCGACCGAACGGAAGGATAAATTATGTGAGGAAATCCCCTGGACGACTCCCACGCACCGACGAAGACTTTTATAAAAGCCGACAGATTTCCACTGAATTCCATACATATTTCGCGTTGCGCGTACACTCATCTATTATAATAACTGCAGTGCGGAGGTACGAAGAAAAGTGCAGGCGTTTTGACGCACTTCGGTGGGATTCGATTCGAAGTTTTCGGATACGTTTCCGCGTATCATTTCCACTCCGCTCGCGACGAAACGTATAATTAACTATTATAAGCTGGTACACAACATAGTAAGTCACTTAGTGTTTGCGTTGAGACGTCTCTCTATAAAAGCGGCGGCCGGTGCCGACAACAACAACAATACAAGAGCAGATATCGAATCGCGATGTCGTTCCAAGCCTTCTCCTTCACTGTCGCTCTGATTTCAGCGCTGGCGATCGCTCAAGGAGCTCGTAAGTAATCCAAATATTTAATCAAATTCAATAATAAGATGAATTCTGCGCAGGTGAAGTCAAGGAGATAGTTTGCGTGCCGATCACCAAATGCCCTACGTACATGAAGATCCTGGAGAATAAGCCGGTCAAGTTGGAGGTGTATCAGCACATCAAATCCGCGGGTTGCGGCTTCGACGGTTTAATCCAGAAGGTCTGGTGCCCCAACATCGGGATGAAATGTAAACAAATCGAATTTAGATTGAAATCAATAGGATTAATGTATTGTTTTTGCAGCTCCAATTGAGAAAGAGAAGCCGGACACTGTACCGAACAGGAGTCTTTTACCGAAAGACGAGTGCGGAAAGCAGGTGGCGGATCGCATCTTCGGTGGCACTAAAACCGATTTGGATGAGTTCCCTTGGTTGGCCCTCATTCAGTATCCGGATAGATCGACCGGAGGTTTGATTGGAAGATGCGGAGGTGCCTTGATCACAGATCGTTACGTCCTGACGGCTGCACATTGCGTCACCTATGGAAACAAACCGTAAGCCGACGAAATATTTATTAATTTGAAACGGGTTTCATTGCTCTCCAACGTCCTTGCATATTTTTATGCAAATCGATTTTTTTTTAAATGTTAAAGCGTGTTACACAACAAACGAATTATTGTTTGTTTGCAGGGTACAAGTTGTGCTGGGAGAGTACGATATTAACAATAGCACGGATTGCGTGGACAACGAGTGCGCGCCGGATCCTATAATCGCCGGTGTCGAGAAGATCGTGGTCCATCCCGAATGGTTGGTCAAAGAAAGGCCCTTCTTCCACGATATAGCCATCATCAGGTTGAATAGAACTGTTAAATTCAACGATTTCGTGAGACCCATCTGTTTGCCGCAGCAGGATCGTCAGATAATGGCCGATGAACCGTATCAGGTTGCGGGTTGGGGACAGACGGAGACAGGTAACATTTTCTAATTAATTAATAATTAATTATTGATTTT
>NW_017096223.1:0-5438 GCF_001412225.1 Nicrophorus vespilloides | reverse complement strand
TTTTTTTTGTTGATGATTATAATTAAAGGCGTGAGAAGCAGCATAAAACTGAAGGTAACCCTGACGTCGACCACTCCGAAGGAATGTAAGAGGTTGCTGAAACGAGAAGTCGGGCCCGGACAGATCTGCGCGGGCGGTAAAACAATCGAAGATACATGCAAAGGCGATTCGGGTGGACCTCTGATGGCCATAGAGAATGGTACAGCAATCTGGACGGCCGTGGGTTTGGTCTCCTTGGGAACGACGTACTGCGGCGACGGTTCCATGCCCGCCATCTACACGTTCATCCCAACTACCTCAACTGGATCTTACAAAACCTCTTACCTTAGCCTAACCATCTCTCCTAGTTTATTATTATCATTATCATCATTATTATTACTAAGTATTATTTATTGTTATATTTATATTTTTTTTTAAATAAAGACATTTATATAAAAAAAACAATTAGTTAAAGTACACATCTATTATCGCACGATCTTCTTGTGCACGGCGCCTTCTGATGCACGTCGTGGCCGCGCTGAAGAAGCGTCGCGCCAGAACTGCGGATGCCTTCGAGCAGATCGGAGATGGCGGGACCTTTGATGAAATGATTGTCGCTGGTCGTTCGCAACTTATCGAAAATCGCGTACTTCTTCTCGTCCTGCGATCGTAGAGTACCGTTGACCTTCATGGAGAAGTAGATGTGTTCGAGCAATCCGTTCTTACGCACCAGGAAGTCGCGTTGCGACAACCTCTGAAGCCGTTCGTGCTCTTCAGCTTCGACGATCATCTGTGGTTCGAACGAGTTCACAACCGTGTTCGGCGCTGGGAATCTGATCAGTTTCCTCGCTTCTGGTGGAGACGGCGGCGGTGGTTTCGGTTTGATCGGCGCCTTCAAGTTGGAGATCCTCTTCTCCGCTTCGATCTTGGCTTTGGTTAACATCTCTTCGCGCATTATAGCCTGAGCGGTGATCCTCGCTTTGGTGGCTTGAGTCGAGGAGTAAATTGAATTAACACCTTGATGATAAAACTTATCGAAACTGTGATCGTTCGTTGGAAAGACCAAGCGAAAATCTCCGCGATTCGACATCTCGTGCTTGTAATACTCGCTGAAATTGGGCGAACTCACGGCAGATTCTTTACTCAGATTCAAACCTTGCAGACGCTCGCGAATCTTCTTTCTATCCTCGCGTATAATCCGTCTCTTGTCGCACTTCTCCAGGTTCATCATCGAGAACATATCGCCGATCAAAGCCTCTTTCACCTCGCAATCCAATTCCGTGTCCGTGTGAAAGCTGGGCGAATGATTGACTTCCAACAGTTGCGGATTCAGTTTCCTATCCAAGATTATGTCCGTGCCGAGGAGTTCGCAGCATGCCGGGATGACGTCGTGATTGGGGAAGCAGGCCAAGTAGCTGTGCTTCAGTATAGGAAAAGCGCTGATCACCGTCTTGATGATGACCTCGTCGATGCATTTCCACAGTTTCTCAACGTCGTAGCCCAGATTCCTTAGATAAGCGTTGAACCAGCTCAACTTCCTCTTGCTTCCCGCCTCGGTGTCCTGATTGTAAGTTCGACTGTGCTTGTTGACTGCATAATTTGTGAGATGCATGAAGACGTTGGAGATGTTAACGCCAGTCGGCTCTTTGTAGCGGCTCGTCGCGAACCGCACTAAGCCCTCCTTGTAAACGTAAATCCTCAAGGGATCGCAGGAAGTTATCAGCGTGTAAACCCTCAGATCGAACTTGTAGCCGTCTATTAAAAACGGCCTCGCTATGTACACCTGGCAGATTAAACGCTCCGAAGGATTAACGTCCTTCATGTTCTTGCACAAGGTGATGCCCTTCCCTTGGCTGCCAGCGTCCGGCTTCAAAATATAAGTTTTATGCTTCCTGGTGCGACTGTAAGCGAGGACATCTCCCAAATCCGCCGGCAAGCACCAGGTCTTCGGGAAAAAGTTGTACTCCTTCGGGAACAGTCGTTGCATTCGATTCAAGTTACGCGCCAGAAGATCCTTCCGGCAAATTTCCAGCATCCCGGGGAAATGGTTGATCTTCTGATATCGTTTCATCTCCTTGCATCTCTCCACCGATATAGACCAATCCGTCCAATACAGATTCCAATTCTCCGCATCTCCAGATTCCTTGTAGCCGAAACTCTGGGTGATCTTCCTGATCACGTCGTACCTGCAGTTCGTCAAGCAGACGGAGATCGAGCGTTTCCTCTTCTTCGGTCGTTCGACGTTGTTGGTCACGAACTGCGGCGGTTCGACGACCTTCTGCACGACACCCTCCTTCTCCGATTCCGAAGACGTGTAGGACGAGTCGCTCACCATTCTGAAAGAATTTACCCCTTCTGAAATTTTATTTTTTTTACAATTTTTTACATAGGATTAACAAACTAGTTCTCGAAACACCAAATTTGACATGCGTCACGTTGCGAGGACACACGCAATTATTTATTTATTTATTTATTTACGAAATAATACAATTTAATATAAATAATATTCATTTTATTTTTTTACGTATTTCAATTTCGTTGCGAGAAATTGTTGTGATTTGGGTTAAGGCGCATCTGCCTGCGGTAATCACCATGCGGTTTAACGAGTCTCTCTCGAAGTGGACGGACGGGTTCCATCGAACTATTTGCAGACACTCTCAGCAGAAATGCAACGACACGCGCTCCTCTTCTCGACGATCCTCATCGTCTCTTCATCGCGAGCAGGTAACACATCGAATTACGCAATTTGCAATTCACCAATTGATTGTTGCAGAGATTTGCGCCACGCCGGACTCCAAGGAAGGCATCTGCTACGACATCTTCCAATGCCCCACGGTTAAGCATCTCTTTCAGAAGGAGGAACTCAGCGTGGAAGATGTTAAATTCTTGAGACGTTCCCGATGTTCCGGAGAATTACTCATCTGCTGCCAAATATCGAATCGCACTCTGGAATACGAATTACCAGAGAAACCGTACAAAGTGCAGGTTGAGATCAGGCAAGACGAGAAAGAGGACATTCTACCAGCGAAATGCGGAGAGCAAAATATCCTCGACGACAAAATCATCGGCGTTTTGGCCAGCATCGATGAATACCCATGGATGGCTCTACTCAAATACCAAACAGGTAATAATAATTACAATACAATTTTAACAATTTTAATATTTGTAATATGCAGATCAAGGAAGTGGATATGCTTGTGGAGGAGCTTTGATAAGCATGCGTTACGTGCTGACCGCTGCACATTGCATCGTCGGAATGTTTGGAAAACCGTAATGTTTATATAATCATCAATGAAAAGAGCGAATGAATGTTTTTTTTTATTTTTGTGTAGGATTGCTGTAAACTTGGGGGAGTACGATTTGAGCACCGAGAGGGATTGCTCTTACGATTACAGCGATGAAGGGGAGTGCGCTGGTCCTCGCCAGGAAATTCCGATCGAATCCATAGACGTTCATCCAGAATACAGGAGACAGAACAAGAACAAGCTGCACGACATCGCCCTCATTCGATTGCAGAGGGTCGCAATGTATACCAGTAGGTACCATCTTCTATACAATCCAATGTTTCTTGAATATTCAAGAAATTTCAATCATGATTTCATCAATTTAACGAATTTGATAAAAGATAAAACCATATTTAATGATACTTAATTAATTATTCTAATTATTCTAATCTATATCAAAACGACAGGAGAAACTACAAACTCCAATAGAAAGAAGAAAAAGAGAATTAAGATTGAGATAGAGAGAGAGAATTAATAAGAAATTAGCACATCTCGCGGATTTCATTCATCGCAAAAATTACATAAATTTTCCAGCAGATCGATTTCGTTTTATCATTTATTATATTGTTGCTATTCACCTATGGAATTAAGAAATTCTAAGGCATATTTATAAAAGAATTATTAATAAGTCGAGGCGTGAAGAGAAAATTTCATTAAAAATTAATATATGAAACGCATATTTCGAATATCGAATATTGTGTGATTATACATATTTTTTTCTCTTAATTTAATTTCTATACGTTGGCCGTTGGGTGTTATTCAATTTTGGAAAGTTAAACTTTCAACTGTTACCTAAAAAAAAATATACGTGAACAGTAATTGAGGAATAGCAAAAGCAAACCTAATTCATACTTTATTTATTTTTTGTTGTTGTAATTTTTGTAATTTTCTAAATAGTAATTATAAGGAGACGCGTTCCGTAATTAAACACGTAACAACTGTTTAAAGCACACTGAAATTCGACTTTGACGATTCATTATGAAAAAAATTAAGCAAATTTTATTACTTTAATTGATTAAGTTTTTAAATAAGATTTGTACAATCTTTGATTATTTTCATAACTTAATTTATACTCTAAATCTAATGATTTCAAACGCATGAGTCAGCTCACGTTAATTGCCTGAACATTAATAAATAATTACTGTTTTCCTCTAACATTCTCACGTATCGAAATGAAAATACTCATAAATATTTGCGTTAATATCTTTAAGCACGTTGATTACAATCTTTACATAATTGCAGGTCAAAAAAAGAACTTGTGTTATTGTAATGTAACGAATTTGTAAAGCAAAGATTTCCAAATTGAAATTATAGTTACTTTTTTGTCACGAACCTTTGCATTTTGTTAAAACTATCTAAATTTTATTGCTGTATCTTTTAATTGGAAGTCATAATTTTCTAATTAATTAAATTCTTATTGATTTTCTTGAAAATATTCAAATATTATTACTGGATTTTAATAATTCTAATGTTGTTACAGTTAATTGTCTTTACATAATTGCAGGTCAAAAAAAGAACTTGTGTTATTGTAATGTAATGAATTTGCAAAGCAAAGATTTCCAAATTGAAATTATAGTTATTTTTTTGTCGCAAACCTTTGCATTTTGTTAAAACTATCTAAATTTTATTGCTGTATCTTTTAATTGGAAGTCAAAATTTTCTAATTATTGATCTTTCTTATTGATTTTCTTGAAAATATTCAAATATTATTACTGGATTTTAATAATTCTAATGTTGTTACAGTTAATTGTCTTTACATAATTGCAGGTCAAAAAAAGAACTAGTGTTATTGTAATGTAACGAATTTGTAAAGCAAAGATTTCCAAATTGAAATTATAGTTACTTTTTTGTCGCAAACCTTTGTATTTTGTTAAAACTATCTAAATTTTATTGCTGAATCTTTTAATTGGAAGTCATAATTTTCTAATTATTGATCTTTCTTATTGATTTTCTTGAAAATATTCAAATATTATTACTGGATTTTATAATTCTAATGTTGTTACAGTTAATTGTCTTTACATAATTGCAGGTAAAAAAAGAACTTGTGTTATTGTAATGTAACGAATTTGTAAAGCAAAGATTTCTAAATTGAAATTATAGTTACTTTTTTGTCGCAAACCTTTGTATTTTGTTAAAACTATTGAAATTCTATTGCTGAATCTTTTAATTGGAAGT
>NW_017096222.1:1607-12924 GCF_001412225.1 Nicrophorus vespilloides | reverse complement strand
TGAAATATATTGCATTATCATTTTGAAACAAATTAAATAAAAAGACAATTATATTTCTAAAAATACAATTAATATCTATTAAATACATTCATTTTTAAGTTTTAATTACATCCTAGTTTCTTCTATTAATTAAACTTGATTCATTTCATCTCTTTCTAAATTAATATTATGAGATGTATATGAATATTTTAATATTTTTCATGACTTTGAAATATAATGCATTATCATTTTGAAACAAATTAAATAAAAAGACAATTAAATTTCTAAAAATGCAATTAATATCTATTAAATACATTAATTTTTAAGTTTTAATTACATCCTAGTTTCTTCTATTAATTAAACTTAATTCATTTCATCTCTTTCGATATTAATATTATGAGATTATGAAGATTTTTCATCTTTTTCACGACTTTGAAATATATTGTGTTATCATTTTGAAGTAAATTAAATAAAAAGACAATTAAATTTCTAAAAATACAATTAATATCTATTAAATACATTAATTTTTAAGTTTTAATTATATCCTAATTTTTCTATTAATTAAACTTAATTCATTATATCTCTTTCTATATTAATATTATGAGATTATGAAGATTTTTAATCTTTTTCACGACTTTGAAATATATTGTGTTATCATTTTGAAATAAAAAGACAATTAAATTTCTAAAAATACAATTAATACGATCCGAAAATCAGTTGATATTTAAACGATTTCAGCTCTGCATTTAAATTACAAGCAATTTGTGAAACACTCGAGATTTACACTTACTAATTATCACCTGATTCAGGCTATTTTTTTACACAAACCATATCAATTTACATTGTCTTTTAGCGGATATTACAACTACATTGTCGAAATATTAGATTTTTTTGTTACTAGTACTTATTTCTATACATTTTTCAAAATCAATTAATTTGTAAAATGTAATATTAAATTTTATAAATTTGAAAAGTAGAATTTATATTTAATTTTGTAATATTATTTGAGAATTGTTCCAATTTTTGTTTTTAAGAATTGATGCAATTTGTGAAATAAGATTTGTATTTAAATCTTTTGAATATTTGATTTTGTGATTTGAAAAAACCTTTTAGTTTTTCGTTAAAAAATGTAACGATTTTCTGTTATGTATTAAAATTCGTATCACGTTATTTTTTAGTCAATTTTATTTGTATCAAAAAATCTGATTTAGATTTTTGGACGATATTCCTCCCCTCATCTAATTAATATGCAAATGTTGATGAGTTGGCGGAATAAAAGCCAATTGTATATTTAATGGGCAAAAGTTAGATGCGATCTATCCTTGCGGAGGCTGCGTCGAATTCAATTACAATTCTGTATCGAATGAAAGTCGAAGAAGTCATCCATTCATCCTCTTTTTCCTATTCACTTGTATTTCTATTTCGTTTCCGTGTAAATAAGTGGGGAATAATCGGCGGGATTATCGGAAAGGGCCGGATTATCCGAAAGGTTGCGCCGCCGTTTCTGCTTCCATCGTCGATATGTCAGCACCCACGGGCGCATCTTAAATGTCAGCACGCCGATTTGCGCTTGGAAATCGTCTGCAACTTCTCTCCATAGGTCACATTCGAATGATAACGGTCGAACCCCTTTTAAAGTTCACTTTTCATTAACCGAACGAGGGATGAGTTTGGGAGTTGTAGCGAGCGAAGGGTTGGCCGTGGGCGGTTTCGAAAGGGATGAGGCGCACAGAGCCCTATTATCGTTTTGCTCCGCGTTTCGTTCCACTTCGCGAACAAAAGGCTGCGTTTGTGCTCTCCTTCTTCTCTACGTTTTTTTTTCTTTTTCATTATTATTTCTGCTCGTTCCTCCCCCAGATCTCGCTATTCAATTTGAATAAATGTTCCCTTTCTTTCTCCACTTTTAAATTACAAAAGTGCTTTCCAGTTAGGTCTAATGTTAACCATTTCAAGTTTACAAGTTTCGTTAACGTGACTCCTTCTTTTGTGCCTTCTTTTGCATGTCCCTCATGGCCCGAACCGTCCCATTCAGCGGAGATTTAAATAGATAGCAGTTAGTTTCTTTGCTCTATATATAAGCTCGCATTCATTGTACTGTTCTGTTATTTTCTTTTTATTATCATTCTCAACTCGTTTCTTCTCTTCTAAAACCATTTCTATTCACAATACTTTTAGAAGTTTCTATTTTCTATATAAAAAAAGACTAACTAATATTAATAACATTAAAAGCAGAAACATCAAAATCAATGTCGATAACTTTTTGATTATTTAGTTTATAATATAGTATTGATTTTTGGATTGGTTTTGATCGTTATAAACTTTCGGATTTTATGAGTGTACTTTGAGGGTGTTATCGGTGGATGTGGGTTAATTGGATGTGAGAGAAGGCGGGTTGAGATATATGCAGGTGGCTGTGTTCGTTTGGGTGGAACGAAGTGTAGCAGGATAACAAAATTTTATTTAAAAAAAAAAAGAAGCAGTGTATGTAGTTGGTTTTGGGCAGCCAGAGGAAACAGTATCGCGAGATTAGTTCCAGACGAGTGGTAGTTTAGCGCGGAGGAAAAAGTTGACCGAACGATGTTTGCAGCCTGCGGATGGCTTCAATATGACCACGTCGAAGAGTCGAGTGCAGAAGGTGCACTTTATGCCTCGTATATTCCAGAACACTTGGGGCCTTTCAGGCCACAGAAGGTTGTGTAAGAGAGAGATAGATTGAAAAGGAGAGAAGCGATTGAAACCGATATTCGGGTTTGGTGTGCATGCATCCATGGAGGAGATATTCGAAATGCACGTATCCTGCGAAACGGAACCTTATGTTATGTTGAATATATGTGTGTTGTTCCGTGGTTTCACATTAAAATCGTGCATGTGCAGAAGTCCACTTTCGGAAAATATCACGCCACATCGGAGAGAGCGTTTGAGAGCCTCGGAGCCGTAACAAATCCGACATTGACGGCACCGGAGTGGATGGAAGAGAGAGCCTAAGCTGGCAGCCGTTTGGTACATGCAAGAGCAATAGCAGCAGCAGCATCATCATCCACAGCATCCGAGTGTACGTGAATGCGGGGGCCCCCCGTGTCTGCTCCGATCCCCAGGAGAAATTTCAGCCTGCATAATCTGCTGTGGAGGAGTGAGAGCAGACTCTGCATTGAGATGATACAGCCCTGCATACAAACAATCCCATAGGCGGCAGACGCACATTGTTTGGAATAAAACGCCATTATGCTCGGAGCGAGCGTGAAATTACATATAATAAGGTCATATGGATGAGATGTTATGGAAACGGGAAATCTATACGGATGCCACAGCTGAAGAGGAAAACAACAACACACACATTCTGCAATGCGGATTCTGCTTCTACTTCAACTTCACCCTCTTTTTTTCTTCTTACTACTATTATTATATATTTTCCTGCGACACGATTTTTATTAACCATTTTGCGAGGCTGTTGATGCCGTAACAAAGAACGAGTCGTCTTCACAAAGTTGTAAAAAGTAGAGCCTTCATTTAATTTTTATTATTCCCATATCATATATATTCCTGCTGCACGATTTTATTAACCATTCGCTAGAATCATCGTTCCACGAACGAAATCTGTATTATCATCGTTTAATTTTTATATACGAAAGCTGCGCTAAAAGAATATTCGGATTAAGCTCGACGGCTTTAAATATTCAAATTTGTTGCATGCATTAACAGCCGAGATTTCCCCTTCGCGCAGCTCTCATTCTTTCTCATATTTATTTATTTTTTTTGTGTCTCTATGTGAAATTGCATACTAAAAATGCCCTTTTTCTTTCCGAATTTATAATCGGGATCGTTTGCATAATTCCAAATGGAGAGAGAGGATATTAAGAAATCATTTCTGCAAAAAAAGAAATACAAATTTCTACAGCTCATAGCAGGCGACTCGATGACAGCACTAAGATCTATGTAGGCTTGTTGGAAAGGCGAAATATTCAGCTTTTATACGAGTGGTCAATGATGTAATTATCTTCAGAGGTTGTCGATAAATGCACGAAAAACAGGAGAGAGGATATTAAGAAATTATTTCTGCAAAAAAAGAAATACAAATAGCAGAGTTATTTATTTAGATTGGATTAGTCCAAGTGAACTCGATGTTAAATAATCTTTTTCTTAATGATATAAAGTAATTGCAGATGTTGTGGATTGAAGTTCAAGGTATGAATTTGAAGTGTATACTTGTTATGTGTCTATGGTATTGATTCGTATTTTGGTTTTTGGGCGAGGACGCGCTTTGAATAGCGGATTGATCCTGCTGGTAATTCCATAACCCTGAACCTACGTGTCTCATCTCGCGCGGCTCGTTATTATTCACACTATGGTTATGAAGACGCGACCGCAGGAGCAGAACCGGGGACGTGTGGCGAACTCTGATGAAGACTTATTTAGGCCCACGCGTGATGTTACTGCACAAGGTTTCGACATAAAAGAGCCTGCAATTTATTTCGTCATCTCACACGGATTACGGATGACTCGTGCATCAATGTGTTGTCATCATCTCGAAGATGAAGATTTTCTCCCATTAGCGATCGCAGTAATTATAAAGACATTTATGTTAACTGCTCTGAGCAAATTGGAAGTGTTCCAAAAAAAAGCACACGATACCTCCTCAAAACAACGCTCATTTCGGATGAACGAGAGCGAGGAGATGACAAATGCGGATCGTTTATTACGTCCAAGAGTTTCGGAACGGAAGAGTAAAGAAGGACGATGCATTTATTCTTTTCTATTAGTGCTGCGTCCTCAAATTAAAATCATCTCAACTTCTCCCACCGATAAATCTTTGCGAGAAGCGAATGCCGCTCGCTCTTCTATCTCGAAGCATCCTTCCTCCAGCAACCGAGATACGTATGAATAATGAACAGGGCCGGTCTCTCCCGGTAAAGTTTGGAGTCTTCTTAAATGAAGTTATCAAAGCAAGGAAATATAGTGACAAGTTGAAAGCCCCCCCGACGTGAAAACAAACGAGACTTTAGCAGAGAGTTCCGAGCAGAAATTGGAAGTGGAGCGAAGTTGGCAAAAGGAAGATGATCGGATGGTGTCGATTCTATACCATCCGATCATCATCTGAACTTTTAGGAACTTCAACGAATCGTCTTTTATTTAATAAGCGTTTGCATTAGTAGCAAAGGTCACGCGATTCTCTTCTAATTAATCCCAAACACGGTATTATTTTCGTTTTTGTGAAAGTCAAACAGAACTATTGACTCCCGTTCAGTCTAGACCTGGAGGGCAATAAATTCCCGGCTTTTGTGTGCATGCGAACGTTCGGGTGCGTTTCGCCTCCAGAAAGGGAAATGCTCTTCGGATTCGGCTTTTTTCGGGGTCACCAGACATTACCTTCGCGTGACATACCTGTACTACGATTTATGCGAGACCGTTGCAAGATTTTTATCAAGAAAAATTAAGACAATATTTTTTTAATCACACTGGCATGTCTTTAAAGCCTTAGAAGTATTAAGCTTCTCGTAATAAAACCGCATGATTCACACTATATAAACGCAAAATGTAAATCAACTTAATGTCAACAGAAAGAAAATTGTGGACAAAGCAAATAGTAACGTTTCTTTTATGACATAACAAAAAACTATTTTAATTGAATTTTTGTTAATTTCGCATGTAACTAAATTAAATTAAATTGGATATGAAAATGGGAGTGCGTTATTTGATAAATTTGATCCATTTAAATGTATTTATTATGAAATTGGGCGGCGTTTATTTGTAATTGAAACAAAAACAAACGAAAAAATTGAGGGGCAACAGGCGAAATGGGGTTAATTACGTCCGATGCGAAAACGCATTTTCCGTCAATTATGATATTAATTAATTTCCATAAAATTTGATTCGAACATTTATTCAATTATTTCACTATGACGATACTGGGAAATGGAATAGAGAGAATGGAAAATGGAGAAATTTAAAAACTGATTTCGAATTAAACGCAGCGAAAATGTTTTTCGAAACAAAACGTTACTCGTTTTAATTATCTTTAGGGGTTGTCGAGAAATACATGAAAAACCGAAAACACTGAAAAAAATTAGAAAACCGTCCTTTCTCTGTTACGTATAAAACGTTCAATATGTGTTTTTTTTCAATTTCTACAGCTCATAGCAGGCGACTCGATGATAGCACTAAGATGTATGTAGGCTTGTTGGAAAGGCGAAATATTCAGCTTTCATACGAGTGGTCGATGATGTAATTATCTTAAGGGGTTGTCGAGAAAATCATGAAAAACTGTAAAAACTGAATAAAAGCAAGAAAAAAATGTTCTTCGGCTTATAACAGCCGACTCGATGACATTACAAAGATGATTGTAGGCGCGTTGGAAAGGTGAGATATTCAGCTTTCATACGAGTGGTCAATGATGTATTTGTCTTCAGGGGTTATCGAGAAATGCACGAAAAACCGAAAACACTGAAAAAGAACGAGAAAACCGTCGTTTCTCTGTTACGTATAAAACGTTAAGTATGTGTTTTTTTTTTCAATTTCTACACCTCATAACAGGCGACTCGATGACAGCAATAAGATGTATGTAGGCTTGTTGGAAAGGCGAAATATTCAGCTTTCATAAGAGTGGTTGATGATATAATTATCTTAAGGAGTTGTTGAGAAAATCACGAAAAACTGCAAAAACTGAATAGAAAACGAGAAAAAAATGTTCTTCGGCTTATAACAGCCGACTCGATGAAAGTACAAAGATGATTGTAAGCGCGTTGGAAAGGTGAGATATTCAGCTTTCATACGAGTGGTCAATAATGTAGTTCGCTTCAGGGGTTGTCGAGAAATGCACGAAAAACCGAAAACACTGAAAAAGAACGAGAAAACCGTCGTTTCTCTGTTACGTATAAAACGTTAAGTATGTGTTTTTTTTTTCAATTTCTACACCTCATAACAGGCGACTCGATGACAGCAATAAGATGTATGTAAGCTTGTTGGAAAGGCAAAATATTCAGCTTTCATACGAGTGGTCGATGATATAATTACCTTAAGGGGTTGTTGAGAAAATCACGAAAAACTGTAAAAATTGAATAAAAAACGAGAAAAAAATGTTCTTCGGCTTATAACAGCCGACTCGATGTCAGTACAAAGATGATTGTAGGCGCGTTGGAAAGGTGAGATATTCAGCTTTCATACGAGTGGTCAATGATGTATTTCTCTTCAGGAGTTGTCGAGAAATGCATGAAAAACCGAAAACACTGAAAAATAACCAGAAAACCGTCGTTTCTCTGTTACGTATAAAACGTATAAACATCCCATAATAAGTATGTGTTTTTTTTAAATTTATTGAAAATTGATTGAATATGTAAGGAAATAGAATATTTGACAAATTAAAATGGTCTTTTCCAATAAATATTTCCTTATTTATTGCGGATTGAAAAAAAGAAGTATAAATAATATATGTTCATCAATAAAACAGGGATGAAATGGACAAATCTCAGAAGATGTGAAGGGTTGTTATAGAAACTGGAGGATTTGGTGGTGTATTAAATTCGTTGAATATATATCAAAATTTGGGATTCAAATTTTCCTTGCTCTATATCCTATATAATACGAGATGCCGGCGAATTAAATTAGAAGGGATAAATAATAAATTCGGTGCGGTTTCTCTCCTCCGGGGAGATTGAGAAATTGTTTTGGCGTTGGTTTTGGGGGGCCCTTCGGCCTTCGGTATAAATCTGCGGCCGAGTGATGATTTAGCAGAAACGTCGATGCGAAAGGGAGAAAATGGAATAGCTCCTTTCTCTCCTTCCTTCCTTCGTGTGTCCGTTCTGGCCTCCTCCGATACATCACTGACCGCCCTTAAATCCCTAAGAAGCCCGACGATCGCTCAACCGTCGTCTCCCTTTTACTGTTTCTATACGATTATTACGTATTATTGCGTTAAAGAGCATTCGTTTCCCTTTTATCTTCACTTTCCCTTTTATTTTATTTTTTTTCATCCCTTTGCTACGAATCCCTTGAATTGTTGGATACATGAATACATTGATTCGGGGTGTTTTCAGAGCGAGGATGTGATGTGAATTTATTGTGACGAATCGTATTAAGATCGTGAGCCAATTTCATCCAATCTAATTTCCTGTTACGTGATTATTGACTTTGGCAGAGATTTCGCAAAGAAAATTTCTCCTTTACCTTCAATTTTTTAAAACGTTACTTGAAAATTTTCCAAAAACTCAGTTGAATTCATATTAGATTACTTTTATTAAATTACTACTTTACTCTTATTTTAATAGTTGAGAAATTGTTACTATAAATTTATAATGAACGGATTTGTTAAATCTCTTGGGAATTTGTGTATTGGATTTGGAAATTTTGTTGAAAAACGAAGATTGCTCTCGCGATTATCAATTATGTACGGCAGAGATTAGGTAATTGGTCGTCAGGTGATCCTCCCGTGGGAGAGAGTATCGATTCGACGACATCGTCCCGTTTAGCTACCAGTTACCATCCCTTAATTAAACATGAAACATCCTATCCTCGCGCGCCCCTTTATGTGTGTATATGTATTATACACATGGAGCGAATCCTGAGGGAGAGACGGGACGCGCCGTGTACGAAACATGTTAACTCCCCGGCTGCGACGGGACTATGGCAGATGCTTAATGTATGTGCAGATGACGGGGTCCTTCCACGTATCCTTGCCAGCATCCATAAGCGACGCGATGTTAAGCAAACACTTGCTAACGCTGTGTAAAATACGAGAAATTGCATTAAAATAACAAACTTTAACTACAAAAGATTCTTTTAACATACAGGCTTTTTCTTTACAAATTATAGAATATTACTTATTAATTGATTAATATTTTGATACAAAGTTAGGTTTTGTTCACCCTGTAGTTGGGTTTCTGGAAACGTGTAGCAGCAGAGCAGAGCAGAGCAGAGAGGAAGAAGGATGATTTGAGGGTGGCAAAATCCGATATGGCAGTAATAAGCAGCATGACTTGAATATATGATGAATGCTTCTGGCTTTTAGTGTGGGGTGGAGGAGAGGGTTGGTTGGTTCAGTGCAGCCGACTGAGCTGACACAGCAATCGCTGCAGCAGTGACAGCTTGATGTAACCAGATGCAGATTTCAACACGTTAAGCGACTTTTATCAAATACTTGGGCGGCTGACGACCCCGGCCCTAATAAATATTACATCCACCCATCGACCACCCACCCTTACCGCTCTTCAGGGTTGCAATCAATAATCAGAGGTCGAGCAGACTGAGCAGAGACACAGAGACGTGGACATAGAGGCAGAGAGAGAAGAGAGAAAGAAGAATTGGCTTTCAAAATGGGGGTCAAAGTGGCTCTTAACCGTCTGTAGGTGGTGGTAGTAGTAGTGGTAGTGGTATCAGCAACGAGTCCTCTCCTCCACTTCACTCTCATCCAATCCAATATACATTTTCGCTCGGAATTTAAATTGGCATTGGTCAGCGCAATTCGGAATCATCGGCACTCGTTTCGCCCTTTGTTCGTTCCCGTCGTCATCATCATACTCATCCAGCAACCCTAATTTTCCATCTTTTTTTCTTCTTTTTTCATTATTTCTCCACAACATTGATTGATGTGGCCATTTTTACCCAACCAAACGATTCGTTAGCATCTCCACACGTCGCATCCACGTACTGCGGTTATTACTCTGTGTGGACGAGTTTAATGTCCGCAAACTCACCAACTTCTCTCTCTCTGCACACCCTTTCCACTAATAAAAAGGATTTTAATTTATTTTATTGCCACTAACTATTAAAACCCTGTCCCGGGGATAAGACCTACACCACTAAAAAGGGCGCATCGTAAAACGATGTCATTTCCTCTCTCACAACCCCAACCAAGCCCGCAAAAACTAACTCCAACTTTATGGTATTTAACCAAATCCCAATGAAGGATATTAACTAACTTGTTTTTCAACCCTTCCTTCGTTACGTCCGAACAATAGGACCCACAGTATGCAGAGAAATATAAAAATAATTATAGCAAAACAGTGTTGCAGGAATAGTAAACGATAACGTCTCTAAATCGATAATAATGTATTGTAAAAGTATGCTAAATTTACTCGATAAGGAATATCGAATATTGTTTTGCATAAGTAATTGTAACATATAATGTCAGGTTACAAGTATTTCGCATTATGTAAAAACCAACCTTGCGTATTTGTACACGTGCAGTAAAATGAACTTACAATTATTGAAAGCCGTTGATTATTTCTTCAATAATGTAATTAATTTATCGTGCAATAATTAGTGAATTAATTAGTAACGAAAAAACTGTTTACAAATAGCAAAAATAATGATTATTTAAGTAATCTACTTATACCTACTTATTTTATTTACAATTGTATGTTACTCAAATGACAGTTGTTACGTTGCTTACAATAATATGACAGTTACTATCGATGTCCTGAGGTTTCTATGTTACTTATATGTCATGAAGTTATAGACTTTTTGACAACTATTTTGTTAGGTAATGATAACGAGTTACTCAAATGACAGTTGCTACGTTGCTTACAATATAATGACAGTTACTAACGATGTCCTGAGGTTGCTATGTCACTTATATGTCATGAAGATATAGACTCTGTTTTGTTTAGGTAATGATAACGAATTACTCAAATGACAGTTGCTACGTTTCTTACAATATAATGACAGTTACTAACGATGTCCTGAGGTTGCTATGTTACTTATATGTCATGAAGATATAGACTCTCTGACAACTATTTTGTTAGGTAATGATAACGAGTTACTCAAATGACAGTTGCTACGTTGCTACAATATAATGACAATTACTAACGATTTCCTGAAGTTGCTATGTTACTTATATGTCATGAAGATATAGACTCTGTTTTGTTAGGTAATGATAACGCAAACAATGAATGTGCAAGATTTATTCCACTATTAAACAAATTTTATCACCTTTGTCTATTCACATTAATTAGGGGGGAGACATAAATATCTAGATTCTGGGATGAAGGGTGAGGAGGGTCGGATCGTGCACGAAGGAATGCCAATTCCGTGGGGATGTGATGCATGGCGGTCGCACCTCCTGGGGGGAAAGCCATAAAGCGGTTTCGGTGCGTTTAATAAGAAGGATCCTCGTCCTTTCCCCAAGATCTACACGCTCCTCAAAGACCCAAAAAATATCTGTGTGTATGCGAGGAAGACGCGTGTTGGGAGGTTTCCCATTAAAACGGCCGCAACATTAAATTAGAATGCGGGCCGTAAATTATGCAAGGCCATATTTCAGAGGGCTAATCAGCAAACCGCAGCCACTTTCAGGAGCGGAGCCTGGGACTCGACTTCTCGGAAGCTTTTATCGGGATGATTTTGTAGG
>NW_017096222.1:233-1592 GCF_001412225.1 Nicrophorus vespilloides | reverse complement strand
CTTACTCGGACGTTATTAAGGATTACGCGAGCGATCGGATCGCGCAACGTTCTTTAAGCAATGCGCAGCATGAATAATGAAACGACGGAATGGAATCATTATCTTATCCTTGCGCTAAAAATAGCTTTCTTTCGAGATGGAAAGGTTGATCGGACTCGGATTATAACTGTTAAATTGGAGCGAAACGTAATTGCTTATCCTGCAAACGTAAAGGACTGTTGCTTGATATTTTATTCAGGCTCGCAATTTTCGTCGCGTGATAACATCTTGAAGGAGGAAATACATTTTTCGAGACGATAAGTTTGCTGTGTGTGTGAGTGTGTTTGTTTGCTGCTGCTGCGAGGGTTGAGTTATGGCTAGACAAACACAATAAATTATTTAAGTGGTAGCCGTGCGGTTTTCCGTGCCATTTTACTATATGGTATATTTCTCCAGACGTGCATGTATTCGGATGAGAGTGAGTGTGTGTTGGTTCGGGTTTTGTGTATGTTGCGTGTCTTCGCGATGGTGTAGGGATGATGCATGGGCAGTCATATTGATAACGAAATGGTGCTTCGCTCACACCTCCTCCATATCCGGTTGTTTGCCCCCCAAGAATGGGCATAAATTGAGGATGTCCACGACGCTCGCCCGAATAAATCACAATCCCAGTCCCGGCGCATCCACATCTTCTCTTTTTTTTATGATATGCGTATACCACGGCTCCGAAGAATTATGGTTGATTCAAACTTCTGTAATAGCCTATAACTCTTTATTAGCTAATGTAAANTGATTAAATTTACTAATTTAATTTGTGTAAATGAATGAATTGTATGAAATGCCTTCACCATTTCCGTGATCAAAACTTTTCGGCGATTCATCTTCGGCGTTTTGCAGAAAAAGGATAAGGAAATTGCAAATAAAAATGATAACGAGTTACTCAAATGACCGTTGCTACGTTGCTTACAATATAATGACAGTTACTAACGATGTCCTGAGGTTGCTATGTTACTTATATGTCATGAAGATATAGACTCTTTGACAACTATTTTGTTAGGTAATGATAACGAGTTACTCAAATGACAGTTGCTACGTTGCTACAATATAATGACAGTTACTAACGATGTCCTGAAATGATAACGAGTTACTCAAATGACAGTTGCTACGTTGCTTACAATATAATGACAGTTACTAACGATGTCCTGAGGTTGCTATGTTACTTATATGTCATGAAGATATAGACTCTTTGACAACTATTTTGTTAGGTACTGATAACGAGTTACTCAAATGACAGTTTCTTACAATATAATGACAGTTACTAACGATTTCCTGAAGTTGCTATGTTACTTACATGTCATGAAGATATAGACTCTGTGACAA
>NW_017096222.1:0-208 GCF_001412225.1 Nicrophorus vespilloides | reverse complement strand
ACAATGTAATGACAGTTACTAACGATGTGTTGAGGTTGCTATGTTACTTATATGTCTTGAAGATATAGACTCTTTGACAACTATTTTGTTAGGTACTGATAACGAGTTACTCAAATGACAGTTGCTACGTTGCTTACAATTTAATGATAGTTACTAATGATGTCCTGAGGTTGCTATGTTACTTATATGTCATGAAGATATAGACTCT
>NW_017096221.1:0-1096 GCF_001412225.1 Nicrophorus vespilloides | reverse complement strand
GTATTATGAACATTTATAAATAGCATAATATATAATAAAATAATAATCTTTGGTGTAAAAATTACATAAAAAAATGAACGAATTTATGCAAAACAATTATCAAACAAAGAAGTATTATACAATACAAAGACATACGTGTTTCTACCTTGATATAATCTATTTAATACCATTACTGTTTAAAGGTGTATTGCCATGTGGATCATCGGAAATTATTAATACTATATACGTTTATAATGCAACAAATAAATAAATAATTGTTAATAGTTTCGTAATGGACATTTAGAATTGTCTATCAATACAAACTTGAAATCTATGAATTACACGTTTTATATTTAGTAACATTATAAATAATATATGAATTATTATCAGAAAACGCCAATTATAAATATGTTAATAATAATAATATTTATTGAAACAGAAATTATTAAATAAAAATCTCAATACAATATTATAAATATCATAAATCAAAAAGTCAACTTCTTCAAAGGGCTATTGACCATAGGTCTTTCTGCCCGGGGAATAATAATATATTGTACAAAAAAACCTGAAAAAAATAGCAAAATTTTAACGGTATTATCCTTCAAATTGATAAAATGTGTTCACAAGTAGTAAGAGCCGGATATCCGATTCCAGATCGAACCCCGACTCTCAACGTGCAAAACCGGTAAACTGTATCGAGATTGGAAGGACTGGTTAAATATGTTATTTATCAGTATTAACGTTTATTACAATAATATTTATATAATAATATATATTAATGTGCGATAATTAATAGCCATTTTTATTATTATTTATTATAACAGAGTAAATAGAAAATTGAAACATATTTAAACCAACATTGGTCATTCCGTTCCATTATAATAAATTTATATACATATATATATATTTATTATAAACAATAACAAATCCTGATATTATATACTTTCAAATAATAAAAATATCTGAAATTTGACGTAAAAAGTGAAAGAAAATTACTAAGAATATATAATTCAAACCAATAACATATAATACAGAAATACTGTGGTGAATGCGGTTAAATAAAGGATTATGATATTGTATAAATAAATTCAAAACTTAATCAATTCTAATAATAATT
>NW_017096220.1:0-36919 GCF_001412225.1 Nicrophorus vespilloides | reverse complement strand
CGAATGTTAATTTTTCATGCGAATTACAGCCAATCGGATGAAAGCACAACAATATATGAATACTTGCTAGATTCTCCAAACATTCAGCTTTCATAAGCATCTTTTGGATTCTATTCTATCTTATTATAGTCTTCGAGAAAATCAATGAAATGTGAAATACACTGACTTTTTTTAACGTTTTTTCAAATTTAAACGACCAATTACAGCCAAACGGATGAAACCACAATAATAATGAATACTCGTTACATATCCCCAAACATTCAGCTTTCATATGCATCTTTTGATCTATTCTATCTTTTATAGTCTTCGAGAAAATCAATGAAATGTAAATACACTACTTTTTTTTAATGTTTTTTTTAAAGTTTGAACACAAATTACAGCCAAACGCATGAAACCACAATAGCTTTCATATGCATCTTTTGGATCTATTCTATCTTTTATAGTTTTCAAGAAAATCAAAGAAATGTGAAATATGTTCATATGTATCTTTCCGATCCATTCAATCTATGTGAATATGTGAAGTAGTAAAGTAGTGTCGACCGTAAATTTTTGTTACATTATAAGTATTTTCATGCACTTACCTGACCAACAAAACCGCGCACAAAACCAATCTCTGCTTCAGCAAATATACCTGAAAACGAAAAAATAACGGGATAGAGGATAGTTTTGATGATCTAGGTCAAACAGAAAAGAACACAAAAACGCAAGAGGTTGTCGTTCGAGTTACGTTTCATATTATTTTTCCTTCTTACGTCTGGTTTTTTTTTTGTTTTGTTATAATTAATACATATTTTTATTTCCCATCATTTTGGACCCTATACAATGTATTATTTATTCATTTATTTATTTAATCTTTATTTTTATTTCTCTTTAAAAGCTAAGTACGTTGTCAGGTAATACAATCTTTGTATGGAATGCAAAAATTCTCTCTTACTCACGCACACACACTCACGCCGCATAAAATCAAGGGGGGCTGAATTAAAGGAAAAGAAAATGAAAAACAATAAAAGAAAGCCGAATGGGAAAATGTCACCGCCCAAAGTCGATTGTTTATAAATCTTTTGTTTTTCGGTGATTGGAAAATTTTGAAGAAAAAAGAAAAAGGAAATCATGCAAATGTTTTCGGATTTTCTCATTCAAACGAAAATTGTAGTTTTTTTTTTAGTGGGGGAGGGGTGGAGGGGCTGAGGTGAGGGAACGTTGTTGTTGTTGTTTTCATATTTCTTTGTTTTGACAAACGAAAGTTAACCATCGAATCAACAAAAAAAAAATTAATTAATAGTTAACATAATTAACGATAATTAACAACGAAAAAAAAAAGTAAGTAATACTAATTATGTTCGTGTGTACAAAAAAAAAATAAGAAGCGGGTTTGGATGGATAATATTTCAACTGACTAGTATTTGACAATCATTAATATTTTTGTTTTTCCGCAATAAAAGAGATTAGATCCTAAAACGTAAACTTAAAAGTATACAAAAAAAAATATTACACAAAATCATATAGAGATTACTACTACCTGCACACATCATAGGTTTTACACAAGGTACGCACACACACACAAAAAATATATATATATAAAACTATAGAGATATAAATAGAAAGTTTACAAATTAAATCATGGTTACAAGGTAAATCTGAAAGTTTAAAAAAAAACAACAAATTTGTGTGTGTGTAAATGAAATCAGTATAATGGAAATTTCTGTTCAATATTTCGTCCTAAAAAAACGCAATTAGTTTACACACTTACACAAATCATTAAGACAATAGTAATAATAATGAAAAACAAAAAACAAAACAAAAGACTACGTAACAAAACAGTGTTCCGTCCTCGTCTCTTCATTTATTTCATGTTTTTTGTTTGTTTAGTAGTAAAATGTTTCCCTTACGTTTACGCTTAAATATATAATATATATATGCACTTCATTTTTTTTTTCTTCTTTTTCATCTTCAATCGATTAATCAATGTAAATTCATATTCAAAATGTTCATTATTACAATAATAATAATAATTAATTATATACTTCTTTTTTTTTCCATTAAATTTATATTTTCTTCATCGTTAATTGCAGATTCAATTCATTCGACGACGCAATTTTATCATTATAGTTTAATATATCTTTTTTTTTTAATATATATATATCTTCTTTTTTTTTTTCTTCTTTTGTTTATAAATTTAAGATGTCACTTGATAAGGGGGCACAGATCATGATATGTTTAGAAAGTGGTGTTTTACAAATTACACAGTACATTTTATTTATTAATAATAATATATATTTTCATTTACTTTTTTTTTTGGTATTTTTCTATCTCGTTTTTTCTTTTCCTTCATTTTCCACACGCAAATACGATAAAATATATTATTCATATGTAATTAATAGCTTCTTGTATTCGCGTACATATTATTCCCATTCACACTCGTTAATTTATTTTACTTATATAATCCTAAAGCAGAGAAGGCGGTTTTTTTATTATTATTATTTATTTGTTATATTTTTATGTGACTTTTTTTTTCAATTATCAATAATAATCATATATTATATATATATTTTTTTTGTTTCAAAACAAAATGTTTGCTAAAATCTTCTTAACACAATAACCGTGAAAGAAGAGGAATCAAGAATGCACGTCGATTAGTATTTAAGGTCGGATTGCATTTGTTTTTTTTATTATATCAATATTCTTAGTTACATGCGTTTGTTTCCTTTTTCCTTGTTTCTGATTATTATTCTTTTGCTTTTATTACATATATATATAATATATTCATTATTATCAATAATACAATATAATAGTTATAATATTTATATACGTTCTCATATTATTATTATTACTTTTTCTTGTTACTTGATCAATATATATATAGATTTTTTTTTATTTATAATAATTTAAATATCGTTTTCGTTTCTTGTTTCATCTCGTCCCAACTACTTCTTACTCTACGTCTTCTTACTCTTCTCCCAACGACCTCAACTTCTCCGCAAGTCTAGCTCCATTCTCAAATTGCTTCGCCTCCGAAACCAATCCGTTTAGTAGCGAGAAACGAAGCCGTAATGCATTTTGAAGTACATTATGATATGTATGTATTTTCCATCCTAGCAAGCGCCTTTTCAACTTCAACTATTTATTTTTATTCGTTTGTTTTTGTTTTGCTGGCGGGCGCACTTCCCTGCTCCTTTACAATATTTAATTTCATCTCAAAAAATAAATAAATAATAAATAAAACAAATTAGGAACGCGATTTGAGAGAAAAAATTTCAATGGACAAAAAAACGAACGGTTTCTGGATTGCTTTAAATTATTGCCTTTTTAGAAACGTCAAAGGGTCAAACGTCGCGATGATTCGAGGACGTCAGGATTTCGAGGTTAGGATTAACTATGAATTGGATCGAAATATGTCAAATTTTGACAGGCAAATCCTGACTTCAAAATTGGTTGCGTAAAAACTGCGTAAGAGATGTAGAGAAGTGTCAATGTCATTTGGCGGATGGGATGGAGGTTAAGGGATTATCTCATCATTGACAGTGGCGTTTTCCATTAAACCAAAATACGAGGTAACGCGATTTGACGTGCTTGTGTCGGCGGCGCGGAAAATGGGTATCGTCGCGTTGATTACGCGAAAATCGAAGCGAATCGTTTTTTGGGGAGAAGAGAGGGCTTAATCAAATACCGACAAATGCGAGCGAGCCGCGCATCGAAAATGAATAAAATGAAATGAATAGATAGTATTGAAATCGGGATACAAAAAAAAAAAAACAGGATGAATGAAAAAAAAAATGTATATATGAAGGAAATTAACGAAATATCATGGAAACGCTCGAGCTAATTCACGTGAAAAGCTTTTAAATAATTAATTTTCCGATCCGATCGCGTTTCAATTACGCCCACATATTCATATATTTTGGTGTACATGTATATTTAAATATTCATAAATGAGTGAATGGGAACGAATTTGCAGCAATCCAATAATGAAAACCGTTAATTTTCATCTCTTGACAATCGAAACTTTTGGAAATAATAATAATATAAATGAACGCAAATCTTCAATAACTTATAAATTAATCACGTTGTTGTTGTTATTGTTTCGGTGTTGTTTTTTGTTGTTGTTGTTGTTATTCAATTGTCTTTTTCCAACGCCCCCCACCCCACAACGAAACTTTCAATAACAAAATACGAAACGTAACCATGAATTATTCGAAACGTAAATTAGAGAAACTAATAAATCGAAAAACTTGCATTTTCTTCCCCTTTCTTTTTGTTTTCCACACGCGAATTTTACCTTCAATTAATTTAAGATTAAAATATTATTAATATATATATTATACATAATATTATATATATTTTGTTTTTATCTCTAATATAATCATCTGTGTGTTGTTCTTGTTTTCCTTTTCTTCTTCTTCTTTTGGACGGAAATTACGAGCGGCGTCTAACGGCGTCGCGACGCTTACTATAAACTTTACACAAAAAAAAAAGTCGCGATAAACGAAACGTTTTGTTTTTCTCATCATCCTCTAATCAAAACAACCCACCCACCCCGCCGATATCAACTGTTCCATTTGTTGAATGACTTGATTGTCTTTGGACGTCGCGAGCCGCAAGCGCCCGCTCCACGATTACGCAAAGAAAAAAATTTTTTTCTTTTTTTGAAGGAAAACCTGAAAACGGAATTGATATTTACGAGATTCGAGATTTTCCTTAAAAAAAAAAGTACGCTTTTCTTCGCAAACGGAATTCAACTAGCTTTCAATTAGATAATAATAGTAATATAATATTA
Organism: Nicrophorus vespilloides; assembly: GCF_001412225.1. Classification (NCBI taxonomy): domain Eukaryota; kingdom Metazoa; phylum Arthropoda; class Insecta; order Coleoptera; family Silphidae; genus Nicrophorus; species Nicrophorus vespilloides. The sequence goes on along the minus strand of NW_017096220.1, from coordinate 32,145 downwards.
ATAATCGAAAAAAAAAATCATTTCAATTAAAGATTTTTGGAAAATCTACAGAAATAAATTGAACAATGTATAGTTATTAGTAAGAGAAGAGAAACATCTGGATTTCCTTTTCCTCTACGTTTCAGTTGTTGTTAATGTAGTTTTTTGCTGTTTTCTTTCATATATTTTAGATTATATCACATAAACGTCACACGAAAAGCACTACTAGATACTATACGTACGTAATTAATTAATTAATTTAATTTTTTTATATATTTTTTTTGTCTCGATTTTCTTCCTTACCTCCTCGAAATTCATTAAATTTACTTAAACTAATCAACTAGTCATTACTTAAGTATTAAGATTCTCATCAATATATAATATATCCATATAAATCTATGTATTAGTTCTTTTTTTTTTCCTTACACATTAAATATATATATATTATTTAATTTTTCATATATAATATTCAATAATAGTAATAATAAATATAAAAAAGAGGGGAAAAATAAATTAATTAATTTAAAAAAAAACTTCGGTTAAAATATTATACGAATTATAGAAAGAAGTTGCTTTGGTTGCGGGGAAACACGCTTTTTTTTTGTTGTTGTTTCATTACTTTTTCTCTAGTTGCGCAGCTTAACAATTGCTCTCGGGTGCAACTACGAAATCGTCCACCGTTTTTTGTTTTTGTTTTAAACTTTTGTTTTGCTCCATATCAACGAATGCAAAAGTTCAATTGTTTCTTTAAGAATATATAAATAAGCCTAAACAACACAAAAAAAAAACTCTACTAGACAGTATAAATCCTTACATCATATATAATTTTTTTTTGTTTTACTTCCTCATTTGGGAAAAGCCAAAGCTTCGGCCAATCAAGGTGGGAAAATTCAAACGAAACGAATTAGTGGGGGTGGGGGGCTTTGAAAAAAAAAATGTGTAGTGTTTTAAATGTGTGTGTTTTTTTGAATTAAATTTTATCTAATTAAGAAAGTGTGTGTTTTTTTCTTGTGTGATTAGTGTTTAGTGTAAAGTGTGTGTGTGTTTAAAACGTGTGTGGGGGGCGAGTCGTTAAAAATTGCTCCAAAAAAAAAAAGAAGTTTGTTGTTGTTGTTGTTTTCGTTTTCAAGGACAAAAAAAAAAGTTTGATTAACTTTTTCTCTTTCACTTTCTTCTTCTTTTTTTCTTTTTTTTTGGACACAACTCTTCACAAACTTCAGGCATATTTGGTATACACTAACACAGTTCAATGATATGTTTCAGTTTTTTTTTCTTTTCTTTTCATCTTCCTCGCCTACTGCGTCATTATTATTATTATTTTAATAATAGTTATTATTACTAGTAATTAGTTTAATAATTAATCGATTTAACGTTTCTTTTTTTCTTTTGCTTGCTTGCTTTTGCTTTCGCCGAAAAGTCATCGATTTTTGCCGAACGTGCGTCGAGAGTGACAAAAATAAAACAAATACAAAGAGAAAAAAAACAACTTTTCTCGATTGCAGCGCCTATATAACCGTTAATTCCTAACATTATTATACAAACATTTATACATATTATATAATATTTGGTTTATTGCTATATTAAAATTAAATAATTTTGAAATTAATTTCAGTGAAAATAAAAGAAGAGAGATATTTCATTCATTTTTTTTTAATTTATATATATATAACTCGATTAAAATTCATATTATCTCAAGAGGGTTTTAATTGAATCTTTTTAATTGCTCTAAATTGTTTACTTACATCGATAGTTCGGTATACTCTCTCTCTTTCTTTCTCTCTCATTATTGTTATATTTAGTTTAATTAATTAATTCAACTACGGTAGAAAGCTCGACGCGGTTTTAGAAACACTTACTTACTCGTTTTGTTTTTTCTTTCTTTTACAATTGATCTACATAATAATTGTTTCGAAAAACAAAAAAGATAAAATTCTCGAACTCAAGGCTCTCTCTAGAAAGAACTCAAAATCATTTGTTTAATTTATGTAATTATTATTATTATTATTATATGTTTTTTTTTTACTTCATCTTTTGTTTAAATATTTTTAGGGCACCTTTGGTTTAGCTTAGAAACGTCCTCTCCTCTCATCACTCAACTCCTCGTCTACAATATAATAATATATATTTATATAATTTTTTTTTTCTCTTCTCATCTCATTTTCATATATAATATATTTCATAATAAGTATATGCAAGACCTAAGTCATCCCAAATTAAGTAAGTATATAGTCTATTTACACGCAAGTTTCTGCTCTCTACTAGTTTAATTTATATAATAATTATATATATTTTTTTTCCCAATTAAAGATAAGTCGACTCTTCGGATATTTCTTTTTTTTTAATAAACGGAACGAATATATTATCGGAATCAGACTTTTTCGTGTTTCGTGTCTGTGTTGTTTTGTTGTTGTTGTTGTATATATTTGTATAAATATTTAAGTTTTTGGTACTTGATATGGACACCTGCAGGTTATCACGGAACTCTCGGTAATGATGAAACTTAAATATTGTATACATATATAGATTGTTTGGAAACAACAACGAAATCTTGCCTCCTTCGATAATTTTAATTAAAAAGACTATTGCTTCTGACTTAGCGCGAAAATATTCGCAGATCCAAGAGACCTGCTGGAATGCCGGATCGATTAGTTTTAAACAAAAATAAGTATATAATAATATTACGCTACAATCGTCCGCGCATCTTAAATGTTATGTATATACATATAAATATGCGTACGAATTTATATATACTTTGTTTTTTTTTGTTGTTGTTGTTGTTGTTGTTTTAGTTATAGTAATAAGTAATAAATTAAAAGTAAATATTTGAAGAAAACCTCGGTTTCTTCTGGGCTCCCTCAGCAATGGATCGTTGCTGCTGCTGCTGTTGCTGTTGTAGTAGGCGCCGCTGCTGCTGTTGTTGTTGTTGTTGCTATGTCGACGCGTCGTCGTCAAGTGCTTAGCGGCATGTACGCGTTAAGATTGTCCATTTTCCTGTCCTTTTGCTGCTGTTCCCTGCAACACGACAAACAGAAAAACGACCGATGCGTTTGCTATACTTCTTCTCACTATGGAAACCATCAAATATAAATAAACGAAACAACAAAGAACAGATTTTACAGAATTACAGACGAACGAAACGCAATAAATAAAGTAAATAACAATAATAATAATATAAAAATCAAAATTTACAAAACACTATATGTTGCATGTTTCTATTTTCTTTTTGCTCTCTACTATTTGCTCATTTTACAAACTAAAAGTATTAATGGTAATCTTCCCCAAAAGCGTATACGGTTTTTTTTTTTTTTTGCTCATGTTCAACTTAGCTTACCTATCGGGCACTTTCGCAAATATTTAGTTTTATGTTGAAAGGGGAGGGCAGTTACACCAAGCGGACAATTCGCAGTTTCCTTCAATGATAATTATCGATATTCGTATAGTTTCAGGTTATGTAATTGGTAAAAAATCTGATTGAACTGTCAAAGTCAATAAAGTTACACAATGTGTCAATTAGTCAAAAATCATTGGATATTTGTATATTTTCAGGTTATGTAATTGTTAAAAAAAAAATATGATTGAACTGTCAAAACCAATTGATTTGTCAAAATGGAAAATATCTTTTTATGTTACATAATTAAAACAAGATGTTTATAAAATAAAATAAATTGAATTTCGAAAGATTCAAGAACAGTTACAAATGATGTAGGTCAGAATGCAATGTATGTAAAAACTGTAGATACGCACGAGCTAGAACTATAAAATCGTAAAAGCCATGTAAAACAATCGATGCGCAAAGTGTATAGTGTACAGTGTATTCACAATGAAGTAAAGTAAACTTTTATATCGAAAGTTTTTACGGCCGATGCAAAATGTAAAACGAAAATGAAGTGGATACAAGTAAATCTCTTTTATGTTTTCGATATTGAATGCGCAGATTTAGACAATATACAAATTCGATAGTTTCAAATCCTTTGATTAAGAAATAAAGGCAAACGATAAAAATTTGAATAGAAATTGTAATAAGTAAGGTGCACAAAAATGTGGATATTAATTAAAATTAGTGTAATTAATAAGAACATTGCGTTCAATCATGTTTTTTACCAATTGTATAACTGTTTGGCTTGTAACTACTGTAAGTTGAAATTGTTATATCAAGTGCGAATGTCCGTTTGGCGAGTGAATAAGACCAGAGACCAGAAGAGAGTTTTGCTTTTGCAGGTGGAGGATTTTGAATGACGGAGCGGAGTGACTGTTTCGTGGGATGTCGAAGGATCGAGGAATGCGATGGATGTTTTTTGTTTTTTTTTGTGTGTTTTTGATGAGCGGGAAAGACAGAGACAGACAGACCTCCGCCGGTGCCATTTTGGTCTTGGCGTATTCAATGCGGATGGGGCCGCGATCGGAGGAGAGCAGGAAGGAGGCCTGCAGTGCGGACATCACCTGGGCTGCACTCCCCACGTCCTGATACTCCATGAAGGCGACGGGCGATCCGCCCTTGCTGTGCATGCGGAGGCGACAGAAGCCAGGGAAGCTGTGTGCAGAGAACAAGAACACACAAACCACATGTGGTGTTTCTCTAACTTGTGCACTCGGTGCGCTCAACAACAACAGAAGAAGAAAAAAAAAGAGAATCCAAGAAACAAACAGGAAAAAAAAATAAGAAAATGGAAAAAAAAGAATAAAAGAAAATCGAAACCCCATTTCAAACATCGGAGAGCTCCTTGGTATCGCCACCCCCTTACGAATTTCGGTCCCAAGAGACGCGACGAAGAGAAATCTATAGACCCAAAAGGTACAACAACAAGTAAAAAATGCACAAACACACACAAATCCCATCATCTGAAAGCTCTTTACGCGTTTCTTTCCCTTTCCCTCTCAACTGAAAAGATCATTTCAGAAACAACAATTTCAACCTATAAACAAATCAAACCTAATACTAAATATTTACTCTTTTCTTTTCATTCACTGCACCCACTAACTCTTTCCATTATTCATCATTCGATACCCAATAGTTTTTGCTTTTCCGCCTGAAAAACAAACTTTCAAAACTTTTTCCTTCTCGTAAATTGTGCCAAAAAGCGCAACTTTTCCCCAATTGCCAAAGTTTTTTTTTTTTGCTGGTAATCTTCGGACTTATTTACTAATGGATTGCAGAACCGAAAAAGTCAAAAGCAACAAAGTGGATTTATGAAATAATACTCAAACCTTTCAAGTATTTCCAGAAAACTTTGCTAATTCTTATTGGAAATACATAAATCATTTAGAGATGAAACCTCATTCACTTTTACAACTGTTAAAGTTAAAATTATTTGGAAACGAAATCTATTATACAGGTGGCACAAGAGTATTATATAAGTGACTTTATAACTCCGATCTTCATAAACTCCTTTTTTTTATGTTAAACTATAAAGAAAATGTCTTTGCTATTGAACTAACATTTAATTTCTATAAAAGAAAACGCTAATTTTTATGATAAAGTAAATAATGAAGTAATTAAACTGTTGTTTCTGAAATGTCTCAATGCGATGTTTGAAACGGGGATTCCTCTAACTTTTTTTTTACATTTTATTTTTTTTTGCAATTTCCTCGTCCGTAATCCTTCCCTTTTTGCATATTCAATAATCCGTTCAGGACGATATAGAAAAATGGTTTTCCGCGGCCAAAAGAGAGAATAACACACGAAAAAAGGAACGAAAGAAGTGGAAGTGGAAGTGTAATTGAAATTACGGGCAGCCGACGAATTAAATTATATTCGGCTGATTAAAATCTAATCCGATAATTCCACGGAAGAGCGCTCCTCCGCGTAAAAGAAATTACGCGAAGGGGGGAGAGGAAAAAGCCTTAAAATAAAAGAAAAACATTAACGCAAGAGAAAAAAAATGTAAGCAGATAACTTCCACTTCGATTAAGTGCTTAATACTTGTTTTCCATTAAAATTTTCGACTTTGAAGAAACAAAAATAAAGTCTGGTTCGTTTTTGATATTGGTTTAAATTGAAATTTTACGTTTTTTTTTAGTTAGTTTTGGATGGAAAATGAGAACGTACAGAAATTGCAAAAATTGGAATTTTAATTACGGTGCAAATATTAATCAACCAATCGTTGATGCCAGATCGTGACGAAAAAACAAACAAACGAAACTAAAAAAAAGGAACAGTAAAACAAGTTGTCGAATCAACAACATAAAAAAAAAAACATTATCACATTTATAATAAATATAGGTGTGAGAAAGAGAGCGAACAGTCAGCATGCAATTGGTGTACAATCATATGCTACCGATAAATATGTATATATATATAGATAAAACAAAAGGTAATAATTACATAAACAAAAGAAAACAAAGGTAGATAGAGTGGAAATAATTTCCGTAAATAAATTGAAAAAAAAAGACAACAAAAAAATTAGGGGAAAGCACATTGACAGACGCACACTTTGTGGAAGAGGTGTGCAACATACGAAGTGCAAGGTAAAGTGACGTTTGTTATATAAGATTCGGTAATGTAATGTTCGTTATAATAGACCTTTGGTTTTCGAAATAGAGATGGGGTAGTAATAGTAGTAGTAGTACATAGCAATTCATTAATTTCACTTTTTGCAGAGAATGAAACATACAGCAAACAGACGAAAACGAAATTATAACAGAAAAAAAAATAAAACAATAAACGATGATTAGACTATAAAGGAGTAAACAAAATAATAATAATAATTAAAAATTAACAACAAAAAAAAACAATTAAGTATTAAAAGATAATAGAGACAGATAGAGAGAGAGATAGAGAGACTTAGATTAGTAATTGTTATATTTTCTTGTTGGTACTTACTAGTTTGTTTAGTATGTATTTATTAGGAAGGCGGGGGCGGTTTTTAAGTATTTGGGCCAAAGGTCCCCCGCAGCTTTAGAGATTTTGGTAGCCTCTGCGCGGCAGCCCACCGCTGTTATCGCGAGGTTGTTCGTAACAGAAAACCAAAAAACAGACAGAGAAAACAAAACAAAATCAAAAATCAATTTACATCAAAGATCACTTTAGCTTGCACTCAAAACAAAACAAAAAAATAAATAAATAAACAGTAGTATCCAACAAATTTCAAAAAAAAAAAAAAAACATCAAAATAATAAATCGTACCAATCAAATGTTTCACATCATAAACAACAAATCTGTTGTTGCAAAATTTTAATTTGCAAAATATGTGCTCGTGTCGAATGCAATTGTTTCTTTTTTTTTGTGTGTTTAATAAATATGGTGTGGTGCGTTCGTGCGAGAGAGTGTGTTTGTGTTTTGGTTTCTTTTCGTGTTTTTTTTTTGTTGTTGGTGGAAATGTTATTTGGGTTTGTTGTTGTTTCGGTTGTGGTATCGTTGTGGGTTAGTCAATTATTATAATTTTGCTTTTTTTTTTTTGTTTATATTGATAAGTAATCTTTATTTTTAGTTTTTTGGAACACTGACCTGCTGAAGATCTCTTTGAGCTCGTGCTCAGAGACGAACTGGCCGAGATTTGCGACGAAGAGCGTGGAGCACGGGGGGTTGTTCACCCCCATGCCGGGCTGCGACGATGACGATCCAACTGGTGACGCCAGGGCCGGACTGGGCAGGAAATGGGGTAGAGATGCCGCGTGCACTGAAGTCAACGCGGTCGGATGGGGCAGCGACATCGGGGGCTAAACGTGGTAGCAGCAGCAGCAGCAGCAAACAAACAGAACAAAAAAACACGAAACTTCTTTTAGTCAAGTCGACGCCTCATTACATCCTTCCACAGAGAAATACGGAAACGTCATCGAAAAAAAAAACAAGCGTACACACTAAACAATATCGGCCATCTTGACGTAACCCAGGACTACGTTATTAATTTTCGCAATAGGCGCTTGCTCCAAATTCAAATCGAGATGGCGACATCCTCTACCTCAAACAATATTGTTTATTCACTTATGAAATGTTTTAAAGTTAATGTTAATTTCAAATAATTAATTAATTAAAATAAAGCATTTGATCTCGTCGTGTATACAATCACACAGATAGAGGACGTGGACAAATATAGATTACGTGCGAGCATTACTATTAGATGGAAACTCAAGCTCGGTGCATTTCAGCGTTTGACGGATGACGCTGTAAACTAATTATGCAGCGCACCTGTCACTTCAATATTTGACGTTCGGATTCGATAACTTCAATTATGCATTCCGGCATACAATCCCGGATCAAATAACAATTGAATCATTCGATGGGATTATTAATAATACGATAATCCCAGTGAAAGTTTACCTTCTTCTAAATAGCTAAACCAAATAGTAAAACTTAATTTTTTGTTTGAAATAGTGTTGCATATATATAGTGGATCAAAGTAATGGGTGTTCGATCTAGGTCAGCGGTTTCCAAACTTTATGCTACTACGCCTCCCCGAAAAAAAAAAATTTTTTTCGCGCCTTCCCGTAAAAATAATTTTTTTTCCGCGCCTCCCTTACCTTTTATTGTTTTAATAGATTAAATAATATAGACACGTTTTATTTATTTGAAGATATTATGGTATGAAAATTAATTTATTAAAAATTTTTGGCGCCTCCCCTGGCAAGAGTCCGCGCCTCCCAGTTTGGAAACCCCTGATCTAGATAAATCCAGTCAACAGTTGAACTCTGTTGTAGGTGTATGTGTTACGTCCGTGTTTTCGTTTGATTCAATGGATACGTGTATTCCTTATGTACTCGACAAAAAGGGGATTTGGCGCATTTCATATGCAAAGAACGCGCCGTATAGATCCATCCATCTTTTAAAGTAGGTTACTATAAAAATCCGCAATTTCAAATACCAAATCCAACATATTCAGTCTTTAAAGATGACATATTCGCATCGAACGAAAACTAAATGTTTATTCATATTGACCCGTTCTATCAAAGCAATGCAACGAATTGAAATAATATTTAGATTTTCTTTTGAAAATATGAAATTCTGTTATTTTCAAAAGTAATGTAATTGCAGTTGCATAAGTGTTAGTTAATTCGATGGAGCGCCATCTCGATTGAACTAATAATATTTAACTATAATAAAAAATAATAATATTGTAATATAACTAAGTGTTTGTTACAAGTGTGTGTTTGTGTGTGTGGGTGCATCGAGAACACAACAGTTAAGTTTCTATGGCATTCAGTTGTGTTTGGTGTACCGTTAATAATACCGTTATTTTAGTTTGTAGAATAGAATTGAATATTAATAGTAAAAATCAATCAAAATTAAGTAATTAATTAAATAAAAAAAAATATATATATAATCAAAACAAAAACAAGAAGAGAAGAGATTGAGACTAACATGGTGGTGGACTTGGGCGCCTGCTTGTTGCAGCTGAGAGTCCAGAGTTTTGTCTGTAGATAGTCAAAGATAGGAACGTACTGGCACCTGCGGATGAAGCGCCGGATGCACTAGGGTGGCGTGCTGCAGGGCTCCCGGTAGTTCAGCGGCGGCCGCAGAGTAAGCCAGCGGATGGTGCCACAGTTCCGGTCCACCCGGAAAGAACGGCCCGCCGAGATCTGGAAATGCAAAAAAAAAGAACGCGCATACACACAGATGGCGTGGATTAGTCAAAGTTGATTTGTACGATGGTTATGTATTCATACACACATATATTATATAATAGTATTAACAGGAGGCGATCTTCGCAAGCGTTTTGTTCTAAGTCTATGTATACAGTATTTATATATATAGAGAGAGAGAGAAGCTACATGTTAATGGTTGAAGATGAGTCGGATGAGGATTATCGCTAAAGTCTAGTAGTAATAGTATTATCATCTATGAACATGGGTGAGGTGAATGTGTGTTAGTAATGTACTGATTTCGTACACTTTATCATGTTTTCTTACTATTGCAGGGAAGAGCGAGTGGAGGTGTTGGGTATTTTCAAAGAGAGAGAGAGAGTTAGAGTTACTTACGTCCTGTGAGGGGGTGCATCAGAGTTGGGTGCGTGTTCGCTGCGTTAGCGGCTTGCTGTTTGGGCTTGCTAACCTTGGTGTTACTTTTAGCAAACTCCAGCCGGATGGTCTGTGGCATGTCCGGGTCAAACCGTACGCCCTGCTGCAAAATTGCGGACAACAAAGAGAAACAAGGGTGAGTGCCAGAATGTCGTTGCGGTCTTAATTTATTACGAAAACAAAACAAAACAGAAACAAAAACGACTAATTGGGAGGGAGGACGTCTTGATGCTTGAAGTAAGGTCATCATCGAGCTCTAAGGTTTCTTTTCATATCTATATATATATTGAAAGATAGATAGAGAGAGAGAGAGAAATAATAAGTACATCGAGGGTTAAAAGTAATTAGCGCGCGTGATTTCAAGCATTTGTAGAGTAGTCCGGGGATCGCAGACGGGCATGGATTTGTTGCTTTTGTTTCATTTTGTTGTTGTTGCTGCTGCTGCTGCTGCCGTCGGGTTATGTAAACGGTGTGAGTTTGTGGGGGGGCGGCGGCGGCGGCTGCGAGGGGGTTCAGCGGCTGCGGGGATTCTGGGGGGAAATACTTTGTGGCACACGTGCTGTGCATGCTGCTTATTTATTAATCGTCACTTTCATCTAGTCAGAAGCGCACCCAGATGCAAAATAAAGAGGAAACGCATTGCTGTTTCTATAGCGACGACAAACGAATACAACTTGGTTTTTTTTTCCACACAATATTTGAACGAAACTAATGAATAGTTTATTTTCATAAATTCATGATTTAGTTTAATTTTGTAGTCTACTTTCAATTAAAATATAAAATATATGTCACTAAGTTATTTTAATTAATCATTACGAAATTAAATCTGTAAGTTGGTAAGCGTAACGAAAATAGAAGAAAATCATTGAGTTTCTATGGTAACGTCGATAAACAATTTGACGTTTCTTGTGGAAAATGATTCAAAGTTTTCCGGTTTTTATTTTGCCTTTGGGTGAGTACCACTTCTTCATATATTATATTGAGAGGGGTTCGAGGAATTTTTGTTTTTGTTAAATGGTCGTTAGGTGATGCTTTTTGCTCCTCCATCCAGCTTGCTTGTCGCGGTGTTTCTCTAATCATACCCAATCACTCTGTACGCTCACGTCAAGTTTGTACAAAGAGCAGCGGTGTTTTATGTGTTTTCGTGTGTGATAGAGAGAGATAGGTAGATATAGATATATGTATATATATTTAGTGATGTTTTGTTTGTTTGGTACCCACCTGGAGGTCCTGTTTGGCCGCCTCTGCTCCGGCCCTGGTGTTGAACGTCACGAAACCTACTGGCTGCAAGTGTTTGTAAAAAGAAAATACGGTTATCAGAATCAGCTGCACGACTTCTTCGAGGGTCGATTGATTGGGCTATGTTGGACTTACCGAAGCTGTTTTGCCGTTCTTGCTCGTCACCTTCAGGAGGGAACCCTCGTAACCCTGCGAAACCAGAAACAATCAGTGCCATGTTTTTAGGGGAGAGTTCAAAGGTACGTTGATATTGTTATTGTGTCTTCTTTTTTTTTTACCTCGTAAGCTCTGAAGAGCAGATACAGTTCCCGGGGCTTTGCATCCATCGGCAGACCGCTCACGAACAATGTCCGCACCTGGAACAAAGCGAATATAAACCAATTAATTCCATTCAATCCGAAATTGGGGATGGCAGAGGGACGGGAGTTGTGCGGTGTAGAGAGAGAGAGATAGAGAAGAGCGGAACAATAATCGAAACCGCACCCCTTTGGAATTCCTGACCCGGCCAGGAATTAGTTCAAAACCACCTCATCCGCTCACACACACTCTCCTCTTGCAGCCACCTACGCCAAAGCTAGGAATGTTTAACGGTGCTTTCGTTTTTGTTTGCTCATCCATTTCTCCTTTCCCGCTATTGCTGCTCTTTATTTGAAGCATCAATTGCACGCGCTAACAAACATCCGAAGCCAATTGGAGGCGATCGAGTTTATAAGTGCGCAACTTTTAAGCGGCTTTTGCGGGGATGGCGAGAAAATTGATCGCGCGCTCGTCGTTTACGTTTATTTTCCACTCAACTTGAAACCCGTTTGCAATTTGTTTTTGTTATATTTTATTTTTCTAGTTTGAATTTACCGCCAATTTTAAAGTCGTTTTGCGGTCATCCCTCTTGCGGTAATTGTACGTCGATGCACTGGAGGTATGTGTTGGTAGGTAGGGGTTGAGGAGGAAGAGGGACGGTTTGTTACGACCGCACGTTTAGAGCCCATTGATCCGCTTCGACCCGCGCTATTAAACAATGCACACGTCATGCGGTGAGGAAACGAGATAATAATGTGGAATTATGCAACCCAAAATAACTCAATTTGACTTTTTGCGAGTGTCATGTAAAGTTATTAAAAGTATGATTAATATTAATTAGAAACTTTGTGCATATTATTCTTTTTAGTAATAGGGCTGCAACTTATTATACGTTTTATGTAATATTATTGATTGGACACTTTACATAATTTGTAAAGATTTAAATAATTTAAATAATTATAAAAAAATATAAAATGATGATAATGAAGTCACGTAATTAATGTATACCACCAAACTCGCATGCAAACTTTGATTAGTGTCTGGTAATAAGGTGGCAACTTGTCATGCAACATTTAAGTTATTTGTAAATAGTGTAATAATCTTGTAGAAATGCGTAAATTAGGTCAATCAATAACAAAAAAAATAAAGATACAAAAATCGATTCTACTGAAATATATTTGTCAATTTATTTTTATATCTCAATGAAAATTTAGTTCGCATTGAAATTATCAAACCGTATTATAGTGAATCCGCACTGTTCGAAGCCGCATATATTGCTATATGTATATTTAACCGTTCTTATTACATATGTTAGAAAACCGGACTAATGAAGGACTATTTGTCAGTTTTTTTTTGTCGCAATGAAAATTTAGTTTGCATTGAAATTATCAAACCGTATTATAGTGAATCCACACTGTTTTAAGCGGCATATATTGCTGTATGTATATTTAACAGTTCTTATTATATCTGTAGAAAACCGGACTAATGAAGGACTTTAAAACCGCAATATGTTAAATATGATGATGAAGTTATGGCAGCTAATCTTGCTGATTGGTGGGCGAGTATATGATGTTGTTGCTGTGCAAAGAATGGTTGGAAGGGGATGATGTTATTAAATAATTAATAATACGGTTGGCTGAATTTGCATGAGCGGGGGGGTGGAGAAGGGAAGCTAGTTGATAGGGAAGGGCGTGTGCGAGAGATGGGCAGGGTCGACAGATATATACGTTATAAATAATTTAAACCAATTAACCTGTCTGTTGACGGGACAGAGACCGAATATACCGGAAACGTCCCATAGTTGGCGCTGTGCACACGACCCGGCGCCTCCGCCGCCGCGACGGACGCTGTCACCGACATTTACATCTCTCGCCATTTCCGGTCGGCCCCCATGTATTATATAATACAGCCGGCTAATGGCACTTTCGGGTCGCCGTCAATCACCGACTACCGAAACCCACACCCCCGCCATCTCCCGTGCACACACACACACACACACGCCATATCTTCGGCAGGGATTTTAATAATTAACACAAAACACAGATCTCCACTCCCGGCCAATTTTCTAAAAGCTTATACACTATGCATTATCTCTCGTTCCTCCTCTTCCCGTTATTTTTTTTTAGGTTCTCTGCCTATCCCTATATTTCGAAAAGGGGGAGAGAGGCGACGGGTCAAGGAACAAAATCACCGTCATCATCGCCCGACTCGATTCGTTAGAAATTAATAATGCAAAAGCAAGCATTCGCGCTCTCATTTTAAATTAATTTTAATTTAAACAAGTTATCATTATTTCATTTACGACTAAATCTACATGCATTAGAGTAATTTTTTTTTCATTCACGTATAAAAAAACTAAAGCAACTAAAGTTGTTGGTCAAATAATATGCAAGGTAGTAATATAATGCAGGCTTTTGTTGAAATTGTGTTTCGTCGAAATTAATTTCTCAACTAAAAGAATGAAATGCAATTATATGCGCACGTCGATCTCGGGTGGCGCGAAACACAAAGGATATTAGCGGGTATCTCTCTATTTATAAAGTAATTCGTAGAATTAATTAAATCCTACTCTCGCAGTAATATTAAATTCCTCGACGACAAATGCAGATAGAGCAGACGGTACTTCTGGCACTCTGTAATTTATAAAAAAAAAAAGATTCATAGTTTCTCCCATTTTGGAGGAAAATAACTGCCAAGATGATGACGATGTTGATTGTAACAATGCAAGTTTCAGTTGCAGCAACTTCCTCGTCATTATAGAAATTTGGAAACATATTTTATTTTAGACTGTTTCGTTTAGTGTATTATTTCGCGATTCAGGCAGCAAGTTCGAATTTTAATTTGCGTAAGAGCTTTGCGGGTTTAATAATAAAACGGGTGGCGTCGCGTAAACGGCGGCGGCGATGGAGGAGGGTGAATGTAGAAGGAAGAGGCGGAGGCGCCTGGCGCCACGATGACGAGGACGTCGTCTGCACACGTAAGACCGATCGATCGCGTTCCACCTGGTATTTTCCATAACGCGGAATAACAAGGAAGAAAGGAAAAAAAAGTATATATAAACGGAATAAACCTAAAACGCAATATCGAGTTTGATGATCCGTGTTGTTCCGAGAAAAGGAAAGAGTTGCCGATGGAAATGAATAAAATGAAAGAAAATAGTCGAAGGGAAACAAAAAGAGGGAAAACATGTTTCGCAATGTTCATTTCCCCGAACGGCCCTTAGTTTATTCAGCTGCACTACACACCTCGCCTTCCCTTCGGCTGTGTGTCAGTCCGCTTTGTCATTATATCATCCCGCGCCTCTTTCTTTCTTTTTCACTCTTTCTCTCTTTGTATGCATGCATTTATCTCTCTTTCTCTGTTCAACTCGCGCTCGCGTCACCGAAGCCGAGGTATTTGTATAAAATATGCAGCACTCGCGGATGCATTCAACCTCTCCCACTATCTCCAGTAGCAGCAGCAGCAGCAGCAGGAGAAAGCAAGCATCAAGGGGTTGCGCGGGAGGGTGGACGGTGGTGGATCACGGTTGAAGTTCAATCCGGGACGGAAATGGGAACGAGCCGGAATTATTAAGCGTTAATCTCGATTGCTTACTTTACAGCGTGCCTCGTCCTCCGCAATTACATTAATAAAGGGGCTGAAAGGGGATGCGCGGGTTGGAAATGAAAAGAAGGACGAGGCAGGGAAGGAGGAAGGAAGGAAATGAATACGAGACGTGCAGAAGTGGGAGAGGAGGAGAGGGAACGTAATAAAGTGGCGAGACGCGAAAAGGAAGGACACGAAAAAACTGTCCTCCTCCAGGCGCCAACAAGTCTGCGCCGCACCGAATGTAAGAACAAAAGGAGAACGCTTCGCTGCTGCTGCACTTCAGCTGAAATCGGATCGCCTTTGCCTTTCGTATTTTTGTTTTCAGACAAAAGTTTCAGGTTAGTTTCCTGCTGACATTTGTAGTTTTTTTTTATCAAAACTGACACCACCCTAATTATTAGTGGATATATATTTTAAATCAATCAAATAATTTATTTCAACTCATTGTATTTGTTTTGTAGTCATTTTGAACGAATTATGTTAAAACAAAATAAGAAACTACAAAAGATATAAAGTGTTCAAGTTAAAATCTTTACGTTCTTAAATTTGCATACTTTAATCAACAGGATGCAAACTATGTTAGTGGAAGAACAAAAATTAATCCGCGAATCTGCATAGCGGAGATGTTGAAAATCCGGTCTTCAACATTATTAAATAAATGCACAAAATATTTTTTTTACTTTTATAAACATCCATCATATTCACAAATTTTAATGTAATTTTTATAAGTATATTGCAATTAGTATAAAAGAAAACTTGTAATTTGTAAAGACGATAATTGATAAAGACGAAAGATTGTTTTGCGAAACTTTTTATCACTGCTCTTCCCTAAGTAATGAATCTTTAAAAGGAACGAAAATATTCGGTAAACCGATTCTTGGGTAGAAAACGGTTTCAGTCTGATTACACGGTTTGCATTTGTGTAAGCCCTTCATGTCTTCATATAAACCCGCAAAACCATCCCCCATCTCCTCATAGCTCCGCACCGTTCGACCTTTTCCATTACTTTAATTCGGCTTTTCACCGTTCCGTTCAGTCCGTCGGTGCGATTCGATTCTGTGCTTGGGTTTCGTCGGTTCGATGGTAATTGCGGACCCGAATCGAATGCGGGGCACGTCCACGTCTGCATTAAGGGTTGCAGATTCGGACGCATCAGGGTTGGCGTGTGTTTAGAGGAGTGGATGGAGATGGGGGGTGATTTTGCGGAAAAAGACTATTCATACGAAATCGTTGGTCGACGGAGAATCGAGCATGTATAAAAGGACGCAGCGGAATGTAAGTGTGTGTGTTCCATGTTTTTTTGTCCTTTTTTCTGGGGTAAAAGCGAGTACGAAAATCGATGCTCCTCCTTGCGACGGGTGAAAACACTAAAATGCATCCGTGCATACCAACAAAATAATAAAAAAAAACTGAAACTAAGCATGCATGGGACTTTATTGGAAGGCGGAATGAGACGGCGGGAGTAATAAGAGAGAAACTCGAGATTGTTTCGCTACGGAAAACGAGACACCCGGCGCATCCACCGAAAACATGCACATGTACTTGGATATCATTGTGTACGCTACCTGCATTCGTATATTGCTTAAACTATTGTTTTTTTAATGAATTTGGAATTTTGATACAGCAATGAAATGCAAATGCAAATCTTTAGTTTCATCACTACATTTTAATGCATGTGTTTATGAACATCATTGCTTTAATAATATCATATTACACTTTACAAGTGAAAACCCAACTTGGTAATGGTGCAATGAAATGAATACTTTCGCTAATGTGTTGTTGCTTTGCTTACAAAACGAAAACTTTTATTACGAATACTATGCACATTTTCGAATAATAGGTATATATGTTCAAACTAAATACTTGAAAATTGCATTAAAATAATTTGAAATTGTTTTGTAATTAACAAGCAAAAATCGCAATTTGGTTTAACTATAGATGCGACATCTGTTAATATCCTGCGAAAGTAATTACCAATCTTAATTGGTGATGATGAGAGAAAAAAAATGGAGGGTGTCGATTCGGAATCCCACCAGAACTAATTGGGATTTTCTGCTATTAATTATGAAAACACGTGGCGGCGTTGGATTGAAGCGAAGAAAAAAAAAAAACAGAGCAGAACAAATGAAAACAAACTGGTAAAATTGCGCAAAGGGAGGGATGCGAAACGCCTGGGGATTATTTTAGCGCGGAGCATACATGAATTTCGATGATGCCGATGATGATGATTATTATTTTATGTATTTTTTTTTTATTTCGTTTTTTTTTTCGCTCTGCTGTTGTTGTCGAGTGTGCGTCGAGTGCGGGTCTGAAATAAATAGGGTCGTAATTGGATGTCGAGGGGTGATGAAGGGGTTGGTGGGGGTGTAATGGGAGAAGGGGTGCCCGATTCAAGTGTTTATGGACATCATCGCTTTAATTACTATTGTTTTAATGATGTCATATGTATTCCGGGTCGGATTAGTCCGTCCCTGCATCCGTGATGATCGTGTGCAAATTTAGATATATATCGGTTACATTACTTGGCAAGTAACTTGAAATGTGCATCGTACTTAAATGATGCATGGAAATAGACAAGTTACTTGTATTCTTTGCTGTGCGTGCTCAAGCGAGCAAGGCGTGCTCGTCTTTTCAGATCTATGGAATGGAGAGAAGCGAACAAAGGAACAAAACGAATGGATAACAAATAAACAAAAATAAGGAATGGCACACCGGAGTCTTGGGATGTTCCCTAGGGAGAGGAGAAGGAACGCCGCAGAACGCGACCGGCGATGTTTCCAGAGATCGCTTCTCGATTGCAAAGGGGCGAGAGGGGTGCGAGAAACCGTCCAAATAGATAAATAAATAAATGAATAAAATGTATGCGAGAAGTAAAGGAAGTTTATTTTCCCTATTGTGGCGCCGCCGAGCGGCAAGAAATTGAGATAAGTGATTGCGATGGAACGAAAGAGAGAGGATATCTCTTTTATATAATGCATAATATATCATAAACTTCCTCCTTTTCACATACGCGTATCGTATTTTTTTATATTTATTTATTTTCAATATATTTTTCATTTCTATTGTTGAATTTATTTTGCATTCTCTCTTTGTTACGAGAGTTGAGAGTGGAGAGAGGGACGCGTCCAGAGCGACGATTCGAACTGTACGAACTGAACTGTCTGTCCATCACTCAAAGTCGCATTAAAATGGATCCATAAATATGAATCCCCGCGTATAGTGTGTGTTGTATCCCACATCATCGGCAGATATGTGTGTGCACGTTTTGAGCCTCTCAATCGCACGAATTCGAGGGTTTCCATCAAATTGGAATTCGCTCCTCCACACATCTCTATTTTATTTTACTTTTTTCGTACAAATTTTCCAACGACCGGACTCTAAGCTTAAGAGCTTATTATTTGTTTGGTTTTGCTTTGTTTTGAGTTTGCACGGATTATGGACAGAGATTTCCATTAGCAAAACGCGATTAAATGGAATTCCGAAATGTATTATTTGCTTTAATTGTAATCATCATATAAAAGGTTGACACATGACATATTTATAAGAGAACTAATTATTTAAATTTATTGTATAATTGTTAGGATATATAAAAGAATTGTTAACATTAAAGCAGAAGAAAAACAGTGAAATTTATTTAGTAGTGTAATTGCCTAATTTGTGCAAAATGAGTTGCATAAGTTTGAATGAGTTGTGTTCGGTGAAGTGGACGCGTCTCCGCGTCGCTATTGTCTTAATTTTCCTTTGGTATTTAAACATGATTATAAATTGGGCGAAGAATCCGAGACGCGGGATTTTGCGGATGCGAAGTTAAACAGCGGATTTAATTGAGCCGTGTTTGATTTCACGTCCGGATGAATCTCTATCTGCGAGGGCGGGGAGGGTGGTGGTGTGTAGGAAGAAGGAAGTAGGCGACGGCCATTGTCTTATCATTAGGAATTGAATCGAATTAGGGACTTTTGGGTGGAGAGAGATAAGGTGGTTTGCGTCTTCGTTTGTTTGAAGGATGAGGGTGAGGTTTCGCGGAGGATTCCGAAGAGAAAACTCATAAATCAATTACATGGGGCGCGCGTTGTGTTTGTGCGAGGGGATGGGGTGTGTGATGGTCGGGGGGAAGAATGTAGACTGTTTTGTGTGCGGGGGCGGCGGTTGTAGGCAGACATACATACACGCACACAAAAGGGGTTGAAGTGGAAGGCATAAGGATTTCCGGCGAATGTCAACAGCGAGTCGAGAGCGAAAGAGGGTGGAAGGAGTCGGAGGCGGCGGCGGCGGCGGCGATAAAAAATTGATGCGTGGTCGGAATTTTTTTCCTCCCCATGCAACAACCCCCGACGCTCGCGTTTCTTTTAATCTTCGAAAAAAAAAAAATGAAGCGGTGGAAAGGAAAGGGAACACACGACTTATTATTGTTTTTTTTTTGCTTCTCTTCCTTGCAATCAAGTTCCGCATTGTCCACGTCCGTAGTTTCGGAGCGTTTCCAAGTTTCGGCCATTGTCTGTCGTGGCGGAAAATAATTAGTTTTCGACTTTGCGAGGTGTGTGGGTGGCGATGGGGGGTTTCGATGGTGTTTGGATCCGCACAGCGGTTTACATCCAAATCGGAGGCAGCCAAAGTCTGCACTGAACACCGCACGCCAAACGCAGGCGGCGGCAGTTGCGAATTTCGAATTTCCCGCCGTCCTAGGTTTATTTGGTTCGGTTGTGGACAAAACGAAACGAAAAAAAGAAAAACGCCCTAAATCACGCGCATGCAAATTGGTCGCAGGCAATCATAATCATAATATTTCCCTTCTGGTCCATTTGCCGTGCGCAATTGAATAACTTCCACCTAATCTTGCTTACTCACGCCCGATTAACTCGCCTCGCACTGTCCTCCTCCGTTTCAACCCTCGGATTCCTCTTTCCCACCCGCCAATAATAACTCACACGACAATTCCATTTCCGGTTTAGCCGGCATCCTAGAAATTCGCATCTTCCAGCATCCTCTCCCAAAGCCAAAAGCCAAAACTCCCCTCCACCCAACAAACGACACAATTTGCCGCAACATTATTTCGTCCGCAATTACGGCAAAACATCGCACCGATTAATTCGCTCATCTAAGTGGCCTTTTTATTCCGCTACACACAGTCATTTGTTTTCATTCCACCATCAATTTGAGAGCGAGCAATAAACGCGCAATGTTCGGACGCCATCTGTTGACCAACTAATCAAAGTTAATTACTTTATGTCCATCAATTAAAAACAAATCTAAATTAGGTTATAAATAATCAAATTGATATTACAAATGTCAGCTTCAATTGTTTATCGATTTTCTGCTATTTAATATTAATAAACTAAAGGCAGTGCAAAGTTCAATAGGTAATCCATTTTGATGATGAAATAGTTTTATGAATGGGCCAAAAAGTATATGTAAAAGTATTCGCCGTACGTTGAAGAAATATTATGGCGCCATCTGCGAAAGTTTTTGAAAGCCGACCTGTCAAATTGATGTATCGCCATGGTACTCCATCTAGTTTTGCGTTAGAGTTACTTTTGATCCGAAATGCCCGGACGGACGTGAATTAGCTGTTGTTGTTGTCGCCGTCGTCGTCGTCATAGCAAAAGACGAAAATGCTGCGGATGTCGTAACGAAAGGGGTGGATTTTCGCATGAATGACGGGGACGAGACGGGTCAATGTTTAGTTGCGGATTGAACGTAATCAGAGTGAGGGGGCGTTGCGTTCGGAATGCCCCTCTGGACGGAGATAATGAAAGTTACGTAATAAGAAAACGTAATTATGATTAATTAGTGCATGAATTACTTTGTCAGCGGTGGTCTGGCATGACCCCCCCGTGGGTGGTTGGCTTAACAATACAATATTGCGTGGATAACGCGGACGGATGTTGCGAAAGGGATAGAGGGAGAGGAGATACACAATGAGGGATGATCAGCGGCAGGAATATTGCGGTATCTAACGAGAGTCTCCTCCATTCACGGACTGTATCTGTATGTGAAATGGGGGGATTGGAGGTGGGTTGGAGGTCGCATGCGGGATTCGTAACTATCTGGAGACCATAAATCCGTTCCGAACTAATCACCGGGTATTTATCATGCGGATTTATCGCAATTATTAAATTAGATTTATCGGCATCGAAGAAACTCTTCGTTTCCGGTTTACGGCTTCCGATTTCTATCCTAACCATTCTTTCTCTCTCGTCCTTACAATTTCGTTTCGCAAAGGGTAGAGCGGTAGCAACGGAAGGGTTGCAAAAGTTTCTTCCTCTCTGTAAAATCTTGTCAGCGAGTTTTAATTCCTTCGTTTCGAGTAGAATGCGGAGGAAATTAATTAATTAGCCCTGCGCGCCAACTTCGCCGCCAACGCCAAAAGTCGAGCAGCTTCCCCGCACATTCTCTCACCCTCTCTCTCTTTCTCACACACACACACACGTCTTAGGCATACCGCCAGTATAGTTTCGGCAATTCCTGAAAACTTTAATGAAAACGATATATCTCCACGCGCCTTTCTCAAACCATTTTTGCCAGTCCCCTCTCCTCCTCTCGCATTTTTTTTTGAAACCCCCTAACAAAAACCTTCACGTAATATCCACCTGAAACGAGCCAAAGAAGGGATGGGTCTCGTTCCTTACGATACTCGCAGGAAGACGTACCGAATCACGTACCAACTTAAGAAATGCAGCCGTCGCCAGCCCTATTACATCCCCACACCCCGACTTCTTTTTTTAGTGCCAACATAAATTGAAAATATCGCGACAGCAGCCGTCGTCTTGAAACAGTGCCAGCGTAATTATACTGATGTCAGGAAAGAATACAAGGATAACTCGCGAATTGCAACACAAGCAACCTGAAAAACCTGAAATGTCACATTTGACATTTTAAATGTCACAACATGACAAGTCTAGTTATGTAATATTGTTATTTCTCAAATAATTTCTCGTTAACAATGCTAATGTATTTGCATTGTTAACGAGAAATTATGATGATTTTTATATGAAAAAAAAAATCTGATTTATGACATTTCGCATGAATAATTTCTAAATCAAATTACTCTTGAATGAAACAAAGTATTAACTCCATTTTTTTCAATTAATGCGATTTTTATACAAGGCGACGCAAATGACTGATGACGTTTCGAGGAATCGTCCGAAACGTCATTTGTTTTCGATTCATAATGAAGCTTAGTGGGCTTGCAGATAAAGTACGTATGACATGACGAGGATGGGTGGTTTTTCCTAGTCACGTCACATAAGACAAAGATATGAAAAAGTTCAAAGCTCTAAAACATCGAGCAGACTAAAATGATGAATGCTTCTTTTTTTTCTCTTCTCCACCCCAACCCTCTATTTATATGGATAGAAACAAAGCAGGGGGTGCGGTGTGTTTCAGGGCGAGGCGCCTTACGTCACTTCCCTTTTCGCGTAATTACGGTTGACTTTAATTCGACGCAATAACAGGAGAAGCACGTCGGGTTGCGGGGGGGGGGGGCGGTTGGTAACTTCAGGCACGGATGGGAAAAAAAACGAAGCATATTTCCAAAGACGTAAAATCCGAGGACAACAAGGGGTGGAAGGCTGTAGAAGAAGGGGAGGAAGAGTAGGAGCAGCTTTACGGTTAATAAAACTTTACTGTCTTGGGGGGATGCGGACACGGACGAGAGAAAAAGGGGTTTCGGGATTGTGTTATGATGTCGCGGACCCTGGTCCATAAAAACATACCAAAAAAGTCGAAAAAAAGAAGCAGGGACGGAGAGGAAGAAAACGAGTGCGCTTATTAAAAAAAATAAAACTTTGAGGAAGATGAAGAGTGTGTCGCTTATTGCTTCTACACGATTTCGGGCAGGTCCATGCAAACACAGGAAGGGCGCACGTTTGCTTTAGGCAGGAAAAACCACCCCATCCCCGCAGTAGCTGTCAGGATCAATAATTTCTTTCACCTTTTCGCCACTTAACTGGGTCACTCGCATCACGCGAAGAGACACCAACCCACAAACAAAATTAATTTAAAAAAAACACACACAATGAAATTGACAAATTCCATCAACATTAAACAATTTTTGTGTGTGTCAGTTTTGCGAGCCCCGCGGGATACCATTCGATCCGCAGCTCCGTTCGGATATCATCGATACCTGCACAAGCTCGAGCATCTCTTCCTCCTCCTGGGTACCATTCATAATTAACTTATGTCAAACCCTCTCTCTCACCCAACTTTTCGTCCCCTTCAACCTATAAACTTTTTTAATCACATTACGATAATTAATTAAGAAAATACCCAACGGCGCGAAGCAATATTGCGTTTCAATTGGCGAAGCAAAGTTTCGCATTTCCAAAGTGTTTGTCATTCCGCTCCGATGACCATTCATAACTTTCACATTCTAATTAAACAATTTTTCTATTTGAATGTCAAATAAATGACAATTTCATCTTGTTTTATTAAAATTAACTAACGAACAATTAGAAAATTCTATATTATAAATGAACACTTTTTTTTATAAAAAATATAACAGTTCGTTGAAAATCAATCATCTGCAATTCCCAAACTGAAATCTGTCAACAAATGATGGATCGAATTTCGTTTTTGTTTTGTATTGGGAACGCAGTAAATATTGAAATTTCGCAAACTATTTAATAACGCCATCTGCATACAAAGAAGTACGCTTTTTTTTATTTACGCTATATGAAAATAAATGAAT
Source organism: Nicrophorus vespilloides (assembly GCF_001412225.1). Lineage (NCBI taxonomy): Eukaryota > Metazoa > Arthropoda > Insecta > Coleoptera > Silphidae > Nicrophorus > Nicrophorus vespilloides. The sequence goes on along the minus strand of NW_017096220.1, from coordinate 8,405 downwards.
ACTGGATTTGATCATTTTTTTGACATCTGTCAAAAATGACATTTTAAACGCCAATTGACGATTTCCAAGACCATCGGTCAGCGCCATCTGCACATGCTAAGCCGATACTAAATCGGGCATAAATTATTCACTCTTTATGATTAACGCATTCGAGCTTGCATGTACGTTCCTTTTTTAGAGGTTCTTCGCGTTATGGTTACGGCCGTGTCGTGACCAAATGAATTCTGAATATAATTCCGGCGACCTTACACCACCCATATCTGTCATCTGGGGTTTTGTCCAATCAGATATGCATACCAACCATACATTCAAATACACACACACAGAGACCAGAGCGAGCAGATTTAATGTGAACAATACACACACATTCATAGACTATAAACAGGCCTTGGACACGACAAACTATGCATAAAATTAAATTAATCGCGGCAAATGACGAATTGTGCTCGACGCGGCTGCGGCGAACGGAATTCATTATTTCCCGTGCATTAACAATAATAATTATTATTATTATTATAATAATAATAATCGGAATAACAATCGCTGCACGCGTTTACGTAACATAATATTTATAGCATCGCAGCAGGCAGGTGCAGGATTCGGTTCGGAAATTAATTAGTGGAGGAGCACGAGAGGGCGCACCACCATCGAAATTCAAGGGATAACGTAAATTGGTTCATTGCGAATCTGATGGCCTGTCCGGGATGCGAAGGTTATTGGTCCCAAAACAAACGTCACTTTTGACAGCTTACAACCGTATCGATCTGACACACTTACATAACACACACACACACACTATGGGCGAAATGCAATATTAATTCATTCTGAAATGATAGATGTCAGCCGGATCGAGACGTTTCTCGCAATTGAAATATCTTTTAGTTATTTTCAATTTGAAGAATGCGAATGTGCAAGCAAGGTGTTTATTTTATTTGTTAAGAATAATTGTATGCGGGTTAACGTTTTGCAATATGCATATTCGATTCGTTCGGGGAATAAAAAAGGTAAACGCTTTGATAAACTACTTCGAAGGTTATAGGTGGAAATGAAAACAAACTTATTTTTTTTTTGTTTGTTTGCAATTTGAACTGGAAATAATTAATGGAAAGATAGACCAAGGTAATAGAACGTACGGACTTCAATAGAAAATTTTACTATTTCTCGTTGTACATATTAATATTCAATACGATTCTAGTTCAAGCGCACTTTGATTGATTTAATAGATTCAAAACTGACTTAACTATTTATGTTTCAAGCGGAATGTAGTCATCTTTTTTAATGGAAATGTCATGATTTCTAGGTTAAATTATTGATACTCATTTTGTTTAAGAGAAACGCATATTGAAATTGATAGACGTCAACAAATGTCACTTATTTGTTTGTTTTTAAATTAATATACTAATATTCAATGATTCTAACAAACACACAAATTGAAATTGAAAAACGTCAATGAACGAAAAGAAACGTCGAATGTGAACTAATATATAATATTAATTGTATGAGTATTGAATAAGGTTAAAATGAACTAAATATTGTTTGTTTGCACTACTAATAGAGCAAATATTTCTGAGAGTTCGGAAAGTGCGCCTACTTGGATTCGGTCGTAGGGATGATATCGATTCGTTTTTGTTTGTTCTGAAGTGATTCAGGACACGTGTGAGATGGGCCGTCGCCCAGAATCTGATATCGGCGTGGGATTTAATAAGTTCCAGGAGGAGCAGAAGAATTTTACGCGCAGAAACTTTTTGGCCGGATATAAATTGCGCGCTAAATGGCATTATTATGAATGTCCATTTGGCGGAATTCCCAGAAGCCCTTCAGCTCCAGGACGGACGTTGCTTGTGTTTGCCGCCCCCTAGAAAGGGGTGGTTTTCAGAGGAAAGGGCGATTGTCTAATTGCATTAAACGTGTTTGTGCTGCGACTCTCCGGAGGAAAAGCGCCGCCGACCAGAAAAGACCCGGGACCGAAAACCCTTCGGGCGAACCATTAACTAATAATTAGGAACACACATCCACCCCTTCTACAAGCAAAACTGAAACTACGAAGGCAACAACACATTAATATTATTAATTCGCGTGTGTAATTCGTGAATTTCGTTCCACGCGGCGGATCAATCTGGAATTAGGAAGGGCGTATAACAAGAAGAAGAAGAATAAGGAGTAGGAGGAAATAACGACCGATCCTCAATCCATTCCGGAGATCCGCGGAACCGTATTTTCCAATCGGAAGATGAGTTTCTCCCCTATCGACTTTATGCATGCAAATTCGGGCATATCCCTCCAGCATTATGCTAACTCGCGCGCATCTCACTCGCAAAACGGGAACGAAGATATCACCGAAACATGTTTTACAAACTCCCCGACGAAAACCGCTTTTCCGCGAACTTTATTAACCGTTTTTACTCTCTCTCTCACCAAACCCCAACGAAAACGCTCACGACATCTCTCAGAATTGAATTACAACTTTACCAATATATGATAATAATAACATAACATTCATTGATTGATTATTTAGTTAATTGTGTAATTAAGAAAAGTGGCAACAATGTGTATTGCTTACATAAATACAATGGCGACACGTCACCCCAGAGTCACGTTACTCATGCATTTTGACAGGTGTCAGCTGTCAAGTAAATATTTATGTGTTTCGTGCTTTTTTTTAATTACGAGATAAAACGCGCATAATATGAGGTAGATAGGGAATCGATAGCGAGCGTTGTTATTAACGAAAGTAATGCGACGGGGGACAGTAATTACGTAACCCCGAGGCGGATGTAAAGGTAATAATGGCAAATAATAATGACAATAGTAATGGTGGCGCGGCATGCGATGACACAATCCATAATCCGTCGTCGTCGTCGTCGCCGAACCATAAATTCAGCAGTCCGAAAACTTTTATTGCCTCAGGGAGAACGAGCAAAACAACGAAAAGGAACTACTACTAGGAGGAAGCAGAAGAAATAATGCGAGAATGAGGAAGGAAAAGTTTATTATTGGTTTGTCGGGAATAGGGAGAGGAGAGGAGGAGAGCTTTTCGGTTCGGAAAACTTGGTAATTAGACTCGACTCGGATAAATGAAAATATAAGGGAGAAAATAAAAAAAAAATAGAAACAACAGCGCCAGCAGGACGCAAAAACAATTATCGTTGAAAATTAAGTAAAACTTTTTTCGACGAAACGAAGATCGAATCTTTAGAAGAGAAGGCGACCAGTTGCGATTATTTAAAACGTATGCAGATTAATGCACGCACCGTAAGTTATTTGAGGCGGAAGACATTCGTGGAATGGGTGATTAATTAGTTTTAGAAGGGAAATTAGTCCTACTACACCACCACCCTCAGGCCAAGCGACGCTACGCAAAGTTCCAAACCAACTACATTTTAAATCTACTTTGAAACTTTAAAACTTTCAGCTTAACTTCAGAAAAATGAAGAAGCAGTATTTACTTAAAGTATCATATTATATAATATAAAGCAGCTCAAATTGTTCATTTATGATACTCACAAATTAAACATTTCTTTGTTACTTGGAAACGAGTGATTATGTAAATTGACAGGTAAAAAATGACAGAATATAACCTCTAAAATGTATTAAAAACAATTAATGTTTTAAAGCTAATTAGAAAATTAAATTTCAGGTCTAATTAAATAATTACAAATCTATGTACAGTTTGTTGCAACGTGAATTAGTTAATTGGATTTCTCATTGTTAATTGTAATCAGAGCTTGATGTCCTTTACCACACCGATTCCGATCTGCCTTTTATTTTTGTTTTGTTACGCTTCACGGTGATTGTGATGATGAAAAAGAAAAAAGAGGAAAACAAACAAACAAACAATAACAAATGGTATGAATGATGAAAGAAAGATAGAGAGAGAGCATTGTACACGTCTGTGACAGGAGGAGGAAATGCGCGATTACGGCAACAGCAGGAAGTGCGGAGGTACGCTCGGACAGGTCGGTCACGTGCCCGTTCCGGTACGCCGCCGGCCACTTCCGGCGTATCCGAACGAAAGGAGCAACGAAACCATCAACAATGCCGAAAGGACAGAATGTAATGGAAAAGAGTTGAGTTAGTTGCATTTTCGGAGAGGCGCCCTTTCGTGGGGAGAACCGGAAGACATTGACCTGGACCGGAAGTGGTGATGCAACGAAGAAGTGGATAGGAAAAGGAGGAAGATGAAATGGACGTCTCGTCTTCGCACAAAGAGCAGCAGGAGGAGGAGATGATTTATGTGTCGTTATATTCCGGTCGACTTTATCGCCATCAGCGAGATTAAATGAACTTTTGCGCAAGGACGCCCCGCGCCCACCGAAACGCATAAATCACTCAAATGGCCCAGAGTTTACTCTCCTAAGAGAAAAATACATATGTTCCTTCACGGAAAAGTCGAGCAAAAAATTATATATATATACGGAAGGGAAAGAAAACGAGAAAATATCGGTAGGAGTTTTTTGGGGGTTATTAATAAATAACCGGTGGAGGCGCCGGGTACTTTCGTAGTTAATCAAACAAATGACAATTTTATGACACAAACAGATATTGACATTGACAGAAAGATTTAGATTTGACAGATGAAGTTTGCTATAAGGGAAGATTTACCACTTGAGAGGTTACATAAATTAAGTTTTAAATGGAAATTGCAGCCAAATGGATGAAACCACAGTAATATTTAAATACTTTTCCCGAAAATACAACTTTCATACATCTTTTTCATCCATTCTCTGTCTATTACAGTTTCATTAATAACATATGAATCACAGTCAAATGGAGTAAACCACTAGATTCCAGTTTTCATATCCATTCTATTTGGTATAGTTTCTGAGAAAATCAGTACAATGTGAAGACACTGCCTTTTGGAAACTACCTCGAGAACATGTTTAAATAATATATGTTTAAAAATAAAGAAATATAAATAGGAACTCGTCGTTCCCGTGCCGTTTAGATTATTCATTCCAATTACGAGGGACCACGGTCGGATACGGTGTACGGTATGCAAATTGAAGTCGAGCGGAATTCTCGGCTCACTAGTTCCGCCGAATTCTGGCGCGAAACTCGAACGAAACTTGCCTTTCTCTCTCTCAGTTTTAATTTTTATTTCTCGCCGTCTCCCCAATTAAAATGTTTTCCAACGGAGCGGAAAATACCTGAGAAATGATGTCGATGTTGATGATCGATGTTGCACAGCACGAGAGATGTCGCGCGTTACATTCCCTTCGACTAATTGGCGTGCACTCGATCCATAACACCGTGTGCTTCACCATTCATTTCTTTTCAATCAACCGAATACAAGGATTCTTCGAAACGGATAGTTTCGAATGGATTTCAAGTACATCCCTATCCAATATCAACTGCACATACATAAAGCTTTCATCAAATTATCCAAATGAAAAGTATCTTCAAAATGTAATTTTAATTACAGGATTATCTTTGATCATTCATTTATTAGTTTAAGATTTATGTAATATAGTTGCTTTGACAAGTAAACGTCATTTTTGACATTTGCAAAAAGCATATAAATTTGACAGATGTCATTATTTCATGCAATTGTATAATCATTTAAAAAATCATTATTATAACAAAGAAATATATCGAATCAGATTAATTAGCCGATTTCCCTTAGATCGTTTTTTTTTGTGGTTGGAGGGAGGAAAACCGGAGAAGATTTATTAATTACTTCATTACAAGGGCTGTCAAAATAAGAGGAAACAAGTGAAGTGAAAGAGAGATGGAGAGAGAGAGAGAGCGAGGAAAAAAGAAAGAGGAAAATGTAGGAAAACGGATTAAAAAGGAAACGGGGCGAACATTCCGTTTCTGGAAATTGCGAATGCCGCACGCGATCTTGCGTGCGTTTGTAAATGTAAAGCGCCGAAATGAAATGACGAGAAGAAAAATAATAAAGGTATATGTGTATGTATGTATGTAGAGGAAGAGAGGAATAGTGGAAGGTAAAACTAAATATAAATATATTTGCCTGAACGATCGATAGGAGAGCGGCGTGTTTTATTCGCAAATCGCGTGGTTCAAAGTGGCGTCATCTCTTGTCGTTGTCGGAGAAGTGGATTTATGCAGGGGATGATGAGGAGGGGTTGCAGAGGATGAGTTGATCCGGTGGAGTGGCGGGGTCAAGAAGTGCAACCCGAAGAGCGTGTGTGTAAATTAAAACTACGTAGACTTCCGGTTTATGTGTGGGGGGATGGTCTGCTTTTTTTTGTTGTTGTTGTTGTAGAAAGAAAGGGTTGGAAGATGGAGCCACGCGCAATTAGCGGAGCCAAAAACAACCCTTCGGTGAGTTGGTTGGCTTTATTTTCGGGAGTAAAAGGGAATTAGGATCGGGATGTCATTGTCTGACGCGAATATAAATCTCTCTCTCTGTTTCTCTCTATCTAACATTCTCTCAGTGTATTTCGCTGCAGACTACGGTTTCTCTTTAGCAGCTCAAGAGCATGTCAACTAATTACCACCCACGGCGAAAGGGGTCGAAAAAGGGAGAACCCGCACGTAAATTGAGATCAACGAAAAGCGTTTCAACTTCTCTCGCACATACGAATTTTAATTGGGTCCAATCGGAAAGCAATTTTAATGCTTTTCCTGCGACTAATGTGCAGGAAAATCCCTTTCAAACAATAACAAACGCAAATCGAAGGACGAAAGAAAAGAATTGCATTGGAATTAGCATTTCCAGAATTGTCACCTCAGAAATGTCATTTTTGACATTTCAAGAATTATTTGGAAATAACAGTTAATATTCGAAATTTTAACTGAAACAGTAATTTTTGAACTTGAAGTCTTAAAAAATAGACGTCATTTTTGACAATTTCCACAATGTTTTGTAAATAAGAAAGCAATTTATCAACTTAGACGCTCACAAATGAAAATCAAGAAACTTAGTTAATAAACATCATTTTTGACATTTCAAGTAAATGAGAAAGTAATTCTTATATTAAGAGACTTAAAAATTACCAAAAAGTCAGACGTTTACTGACATATTTCAAGAATTGTTTTCACAAAGAAATCACAAACTCCTTTCAATGGTAATCCTGCTTTTCCTGCAAATAACGTGCGATTATAAAGGGATAATGTGGCGCCCTTTTCTATGGCAGCAGGATGCAACGTAACTTGCAGGACCGACGAAACGGACGACTGCAACAATGCCGCAATTACGGAATGACGAAAGAGGAGGATTACATATACACACATGTATATATATAGTGTAGATACTATATAGTGAATATATCGTAATCAACTGCAACGCAATTAGCAGGAAATGCGGAGGTATAACCTCATTAGCGAGTTCCCCACGCACACGCGGACGCAAAATTCTTCCACATTGCGGCAAAATCGTTAATCCGACCGACGTTTCCCAGCCATTCCTTCCTTCCTTCCTACCCTCGATGAAACGAAACGCAAAATCCGAAATTTCGATCGTTATACTAATTCTAACCCAGTTTGTCTTACCAAGTTTACATTTTGCAAAACTAATAGTCTCTCATTCCCAAACACGGATCATTCATACTCACTTGTGCAGAGTTTCATTTCAATTTCCTCCAAACACAAAGACGTAAACTTACTGATTTACGTATTTACATAATTTTAATGAATGAATCTAATAAATTTAATGTGTTTGAGCGCTTTTTTTTTTTATAAAAATCTTATAAATCAATGTTAAATATTCATTCAGAAATGCATTGAATCGTTTTACGATTTGCAGGACGAAATAATCGTTCGACGATGCACGAGCCGAGAGAGTCGTGACTTAATCCAAATAAGGCTGCGATTATCGGATTTTCGGACGGGTCAAAGAACTCTTAGCGATCCACGATGTTCTCTCGTATTAGGACACTTTCCACAAACACACACTATAAACGCGTCCTTTGCATTCACGAAACGTACACTTTACTATTTCTTTTAAAGTAGAATTAGCATATATTTAACTAGCTTAGTAACCCTTTTTAAAATGATTTAAATAGATAGAAAATGCATGAATTAAATATGTAATTTGATGTGATATTTAACATATTGGTTGATTCACCTGCTAAACAATTGAACAAATGTTTAAGCCAGTGGTTTAAAAACTTTACTTACTACGCCTGTAATCATTTGACGCCTCCCCTTTCATAAAAGGAACGCGCATTACAGCAATATGCATAAGAGCACAATAATGTATCTACACTTGCTGGATTCCCCAAACAATCAGCTTTCATATGCATCTTTTGGATTCATTCTATGTATTACAGTTTTCGAGAAAATCAATGAAATGTGAAAACACTGCTTTTTCGAGCATTTTTTAAACTTTAAACACCAATTACAGCCAAACGGCTAAACCCACAATAATATATCGATACATACTAGATTCCCCAAACATTCACCTTTCATATGCATATATTGGATTAATTCTATCATTA